>NW_027218731.1:0-16703 GCF_027580195.1 Bos mutus
TGTCTATCATGCACTGAACACATGGATGATCACACACTGATCACGTGACTGCACATGCACTGAGCACGTGGCTGGTCATACAGTGATCACGTGACTGATCATGCACTGATTATTTGGTTGACCATGCTCTGATCCCGTAGCTATCATGCACTGTTCACATGGCTATCATGCACCGATCCCATGGCTGATCATGCACTGATCTCGAGACTGATCATGCTCTGGACACCTGGCTATCATGCACTGATCACCTGGCTGATCATACACTGATCACGTGACTGATCATGCACTGATCACGTGCCTGATCATGGACTTATCACGTGACTCATCATGCACTGATCAAGTGACTGATCATGCACTGATCACTTAGCTATCATGCTCTGATCACTTGACTGCGCATGCACTAATCACGTGGATGATCATGCACTGATCACGTGGCTGATCATGCACTAATCACATAACTGATCATGCACTGATCACGTGGCTATCATGCACTGATCACGTGACTGCACATGCACTGATCCCATGGATGATCATACACTGATCACGTTACTGACCATGGGCTGATCATATGACTCATCATGCCCTGATTACGTGGCTATCATACACTGATCACTTGACTGATCATGCACAGGTCAGATGGCTATCACGCAGTGATCACGTGGCTGATCATGCACTTATCACTTTGCTATCATGCACTGATCCCTAGACTGCCAATGCACTGATCATGCAACTGATCATGCTCTCATCACGTGGCTATCATGCCCTGATCCCGTGGCTGATCATGCACTGATCAGGTGACTGATCATGAATTAATCACAAGGCTATCATGCACTGATCACTTGGCTATCATTCACTGATCACGTGACCGAGCATACACTGATCCTGTCGCTATCATGCACTGATCACGGGACTCGCATGCACTGATCACGTGGATGATCATACTCTGTTCACGTGACTGATCATGCACTGATCCGTGATTGATCATGCACTGATCACGTGGCTATCATGCACTGATCAGTTGGCTATCATTCACTGATCACGTGGCTGATCATGCACTGATCACGTGACTGATCATGCACTGATCACGTGGCTATCGTGCACGGATCACTTTACTGTGCATGCACTGATCATGTGAATGATCATGCACCGATCACGTGACTGATCATGCACTGATCTCGTGGCTATCATGCACTGATCACGTGGCTGATCATGACACACTAACGTGGCTATCTTGCACTGATCACGTGGCTGATCATGCATTGATCACGTGGCTATCATGCACTGATCACGTGGCTATCATGCACTGATCACGTGGCTGATCAGGCACTGATCACGTGACTGATCATGCACTTATCACTTGGCTATCATGCACTGATCACATGACTGAACATGCACTGATCAAATGACAGCGCATGCACTGATCACGTGGCTATCATGCACTGATCACGTGGCTGATCATACACTGATAACGTGGCTATCTTGCACTGATCACGTGGCTGATCATACACTGATCACGTGACTTATCATGCACTGATCAGGTGGCTATCATTCACTGATCACATTGCTGTCATGCACTGATCACGTGGCTTATCATGCACTGACCAGTTAGCTATCATGCACTGATCACGTGGCTATCATGCACTGATCACATGGCCGATTATACACTGATCACATGACTGATCATGCCCTGATCAAATGACAGCGCATGCACTGATGTCGTAGCTGATCATACACTGATCACGTGGCTGACCATGCACTGATCACGTGGCTGATCATACACTGATCACGTGGCTGATGATGCACTAATCACGCTGCTGATCATGAACTCATCAAGTATCTGAGCATGCAATGATCAGGTGTCTGAATGGCACTGATCATGTGACTGATCATGCGCTGATCACTTGGCTATCATGCACTGATGATGTGCCTCAGGAGGCAATAATCAAAGAGCTGAGCAGGCATGAATCACGCAATCAGCAGGCAATAATCATGCACCTCAGCTGTGACGATTCATTCTGCTCAGCTGGCAATTATCAAGCAGATGAGCAGGAAGAAACCACACAGCTCAGCTAGCAATTATGCAGCAGATGAGCAAGCAGGAATAACGCAGCTAAGCTGGCAATTGTCACTCAGCTGAGTAGACAGGAATCACGCAGCTCAGCAGGCCCTGATCACGTGACATCACGAACTGTTCAGGTGGCTGATCATACACTGATCACGTGACTGATCATGCACTGATCCCATGACTGTTCATACACTGATCACATGACTGATCATGCACTGATCAAGTGGCCATCATGCACTGATCACGTGGCTATCATACACTGATTACGTGACATCATGCACTGATCAGGTGGCTATCATGCACTGATCACGTGACTGTGCATGCACTGATCACATAAATGATTATGCACTTATCACGTGACTATCATGCACTGATCACCTGAGTGCCCATGCACTTATCACATAACTGATCATGCACTGATGACGAGGCTATCATGTACTGATCGAGTGACTGTGCATGCTCTAATCACATAACTGATCATGCACTGGTCACGTGACTGCACATGCACTGATCACATGGATGATCAGACACTGATCACGTTACTGACCATGGGCTGATCTTATGACTCATCATGCCCTGATTACGTGGCTAGCATACACTGATCATTTGACTGATCATGCACAGATCAGGTGGCTATCATGCAGTGATCACGTGGCTGATCATGCACTTATCACTTGACTACCATGCACTGATCCCAGGGCTGATCATACACTGATCACGTAACTGAACATGCACTGAACAAGTGGCTATCATGCACTGATCACGTGACAGATCATGCCCTGATCACGTGACTGATCATGCACTGATTACGTGGCTGATCATGCACTTATCACGAAGCTGAGCATACACTGATAACGAGACTGTGCATGAACTGATCACGTGGCTGATCATGCCTGATAACCTTGTCATCATGCACTGAACACGTGAATGATCATGCACCCTTCACGTGCCTGATCATGCACTGATCTCGTGGCTGATCATGCACTGATCACGTGGCTGATGATACACTGTTCATGTGACTGATCATGCACTGATCACGTGGCTGATCATGCACTGATCACGTGCTGATGATCATCACTGATCACGTGGCTGATCATGCACTAATCTCGTGGCTGATCATGCACTGATCACATGACTGATCATGCACTGAACACGTGCTGATCTGATCATGCACTGATCCGTGACTCATCATGCACTGATCACGTGACTGATCATGCACTGATCACGTGGCTGATCATGCACTGATCTCGTGACTGATCATTCACTGATCATGGCTGATCATGCACTGATCACGTGGCTGATCATGACTGATCACGTGGCTGATCATCATGCACTGATCACGTGGCTGATCATGCACTGATCACGTGACTGATCATGCACTGATCGTATGGCTGATCATGCACTGATCACGTGACTGATCATGCACTGATCACGTGGCTGATCATGCACTGATCACGTGACTGATGATCATGCACTGATCACGTGGCTGATCATGCACTGATGATCACGTGACTGATCATGCACTGATCACGTGGCTGATCATGCACTGATCACGTGACTGATCATGCACTGATCACGTGGCTGATCATGCACTGATCACGTGGCTGATCATGCACTGATCACGTGGCTGATCATGCACTGATCACGTGACTGATCATGCACTGATCACGTGGCTGATCATGCACTGATCACGTGGCTATCATGCACTGATCACGTGGCTGATCATGCACTGATCACGTGACTGATCATGCACTGATCACGTGGCTGATCATGCACTGATCACGTGGCTGATCATGCACTGATCACGTGGCTGATCATGCACTGATCACGTGGCTGATCATGCACTGATCACTGATGCACTGATCATGCTGACTGATCACGTGGCTGATCATGCACTTGATGATCACGTGGCTGATCATCATGATCACTGATCACTGATGGCTGATCATGCACTGATCGCGTTGCTGATCATGCACTGATCACGTGGCTGATCATGCACTGATCACGTGGCTGATCATGCACTGATCACGTGGCTGATCATGCACTGATCACGTGGCTGATCATGCATGCACTGATCACGTGACTGATCATGCACTGATCACGTGGCTGATCATGCACTGATCACGTGGCTGATCATGCACTGATCACGTGGCTGATCATGCACTGATCACGTGACTGATCATGCACTGATCACGCACTGCTGATCATGCACTGATCACGTGGCTGATCATGCACTGATCACGTGGCTGATCATGCACTGATCACGTGGCTGATCATGCACTGATCACGTGGCTGATCATGCACTGATCACGTGGCTGATCATGCACTGATCACGTGGCTGATCATGCACTGATCACGTGGCTGATCATGCACTGATCACGTGACTGCTGATCATGCACTGATCACGTGGCTGCTGATCATGCACTGATCACGTGGCTGATCATGCACTGATCACGTGGCTGATCATGATGATCACGTGACTGATCATGCACTGATGGCGTGGCTGATCATGCACTGATCACGTGGCTGATCATGCACTGATCACGTGGCTGATCATGCACATGATCACACTGATCACGTGGCTGATCATGCACTGATCACGTGACTGATCATGCACTGATCACGTGGCTGATCATGCACTGATGATCTGACGTGACTGATCATGCACTGATCACGTGCTGATCATGCACTGATCACGTGGCTGATCATGCACTGATCACGTGGCTGATCATGCACTGATCACGTGGCTGATCATGCACTGATCACGTGCTGCTCATCATGCACTGATCACGTGGCTGATCATGCACTGATCACGTGGCTGATCATGCACTGATCACGTGGCTGATCATGCACTGATCACGTGGCTGATCATGCACTGATCACGTGACTGATCATGCACTGATCACGTGGCTGATCATGCACTGATCACGTGGCTGATCATGCACTGATCACGTGGCTGATCATGCACTGATCACGTGTGCTGATCATGCACTGATCACTGCATCATGCACTGATCACGTGATCTGATCATGCACTGATCACGTGGCTGATCATGCACTGATCACGTGGCTGATCATGCACTGATCACGTGACTGATCATGCACTGATCACGTGGCTGATCATGCACTGATCATCTGATCACACTGATCACGTGGCTGATCATGCACTGATCATGTGACTGATCATCACTGATCACTGATCACGTGACTGATCATGCACTGATCACGTGGCTGATCATGCACTGATCACGTGGCTGATCATGCACTGATCACGTGGCTGATCATGCACTGATCACGTGACTGATCATCTGATCACTGATATCATCACTGATCATTGCTGATCATGCACTGATCACGTGGCTGATCATGCACTGATCACGTGGCTGATCATGCACTGATCACGTGGCTGATCATGCACTGATGATCACGTGGATGATCATGATCACTGATCACGTGGCTGATCATGCACTGATCACGTGGCTGATCATGCACTGATCACGTGGCTGATCATGCACTGATCACGTGGCTGATCATGCACTGATCACGTGGCTGATCATGCACTGATCGTGGCTGATCATGCACTGATCTGGCTGATGCACACTGATCATCACTGATCACTGATCACATGGCTGATCATGCACTGATCACGTGGCTGATCATGCACTGATCACGTGACTGATCATGCACTGATCACGTGACTGATCATGCACTGATCATCGTGGCTGATCATGCACTGATCACGTGGCTGATCATGCACTGATCACGTGGCTGATCATGCACTGATCATGGCTGATCATGCACTGATCACGTGGCTGATCATGCACTGATCACGTGTGGCTGATCATGCACTGATCACGTGGCTGATCATGCACTGATCACGTGGCTGATCATGCACTGATCACGTGGCTGATCATGCACTGATCACGTGACTGATCATGCACTGTGACTGATCTGATCATGCACTGATCACGTGGCTGATCATGCACTGATCACGTGGCTGATCATGCACTGATCACGTGGCTGATGCACTGATCACGTGGCTGATCATGCACTGTCACGTGACTGATCATGCACTGATCACGTGGCTGATCATGCACTGATCACGTGGCTGATCATGCACTGATCACGTGACTGATCATGCACTGATCACGTGGCTGATCATGCACTGATCACGTGACTGATCATGCACTGATCACGTGACTGATCATGCACTGATCACGTGGCTGATCATGCACTTGATCACGTGTGACTGATCTGATCATCACTGATCACGTGGCTGATCATGCACTGATCACGTGCTGATCATGCACTGATCACGTGGCTGATCATGCACTGATCACGTGGCTGATCATGCACTGATCACGTGACTGATCATGCACTGATCATGTGGCTGATCATGCACTGATCACGTGGCTGATCTGATCATGCACTGATCACGTGGCTGATCATGCACTGATCACGTGGCTGATCATGCACTGATCACGTGACTGATCATGCACTGATCACGTGCTGATCATGCACTGATCACGTGGCTGATCATGCACTGATCACGTGACTGATCATGCACTGATCACGTGGCTGATCATGCACTGATCACGTGGCTGATCATGCACTGATCACGTGGCTGATCATGCACTGATCACGTGGATGATCATGCACTGATATCATGACTGATCATGCACTGATCACGTGGCTGATCATGCACTGATCACGTGGCTGATCATGCACTGATCACGTGGCTGATCATGCACTGATCACGTGACTGATCATGCACTGATCACGTGGCTGATCATGCACTGATCACGTGCTGATCATGCACTGATCACGCACTGATGATCACGTGACTGATCATGCACTGATCACGTGGCTGATCATGCACTGATCACGTGGCTGATCATGCACTGATCACGTGGCTGATCATGCACTGATCACGTGGCTGATCATGCACTGATCACGTGGCTGATCATGCACTGATCACGTGGCTGATCATGCACTGATCACGTGGCTGATCATGCACTGATCACGTGACTGATCATGCACTGATCACGTGGCTGATCATGCACTGATCACGTGGCTGATCATGCACTGATCACGTGGCTGATCATGCACTGATCACGTGGCTGATCATGCACTGATCACGTGCACTGATCATGCACTGATCACGTGCTGATCATCACTGCACTGATCACTGATCTGATCATGCACTGATCACGTGGCTGATCATCTGATGATCACGTGGCTGATCATGCACTGATCACGTGGCTGATCATGCACTGATCACGTGGCTGATCATGCACTGATCACGTGGCTGATCATGCACTGATCACGTGACTGATCATGCACTGATCCACGTGGCTGATCATGCACTGATCACGTGGCTGATCATGCACTGATCACGTGGCTGATCATGCACTGATCACGTGGCTGATCATGCACTGATCACGTGGCTGATCATGCACTGATCACGTGGCTGATCATGCACTGATCACGTGGCTGATCATGCACTGATCACGTGGCTGATCATGCACTGATCACGTGGCTGATCATGCACTGATCACCTGACTGATCATGCACTGATCGTGACTGATCATGCACTGATGTGCCTGATCATGCACTGATCATGCACTGATCACATGGCTGATCATGACTGATCATGATCACGTGCTGATCATGCACTGATCTTGTGCTGATCATGCACACGTGGCTGATCATGCACTGATCACGTGGCTGATCATGCACTGATCACGTGGATGATCATGCACTGATAACCTGGCTATCATACACTGATCACGTGACTGATCATGCACTCTTCACGGGCCTGATCATGCATTGATCACGTGGCTGATCATGCAATGATCACGAAGCGGATCATACACTGATCACGTGACTGTGCATGCACTGATCACCTGGCTGATCATGCACTGATCACGTGGCAGATCATGCAATGATCACGTGGTTAATCATACACTAACCACGTGGCTGATCATGCACTAATCACGTTGCGGATCATGCACTGATCACGTGGCTGATCATACACTGATCACGTCGCTGATCATGAACTGATCACGTGACTTAGCATGCAGTGATCTCGTGTCTGAATGGTGCTGATCATGTGACTAATCAAGAACTGATCACGTGGCTATAATGCACTGATCACGTGACTGCGCATGCACTGATTATGTGGATGATCATATACTGATCACGTTACTGATCAGGCACTGATCACGTGACTGATCATTCACTGATCACGTGGCTATCATGCACTGATCACGTGACTGCACATGCACTGTTCGCGAATGATCAGGCAAGGATCACGTGCCTATCATGCACTGATCACGTGTCTATCATGCACTGAACACGTGGCTGATCATACACTGATCACGTGACTGCCCATGCAAGAAACACGTGACTGCACATTCACTGATCACGTAATTGAAGGCAATGATAACGTGGCTGTCATGCACTGATCACGTGGCTGATCATGCACTGATCATGTGACTGAGCATGCACTGATCACGTAGATATCATGCATTGATCACTTGTCTATCATGCACTGAACACATGGCTGATCACACACTGATCACGTGACTGCACATGCACTGAGCACGTGGCTGATCATACAGTGATCACGTGACTGATCATGCACTGATTACGTGGCTGACCATGCTCTGATCCCGTAGCTATCATGCACTGTTCACATGGCTATCATGCACTGATCCCATGGCTGATCATGCACTGATCTCGAGACTGATCATGCTCTGGACACCTGGCTATCATGCACTGATCACCTGGCTGATCATACACTGATCACGTGACTGATCATGCACTGATCACGTGACTGATGCACTGATCACGTGCCTGATCATGGACTGATCACGTGACTGATCATGCACTGATCACGTGGCTGATCAAGTGATCTGATCATGCACTGATCACGTGGCTGATCATGCACTGATCACGTGACTGATCATGCACTGATCACGTGGATGATCATGCACTGATCACGTGGCTGATCATGCACTGATCACACTGATCATGCACTGATCATGCTGATCATGCACTGATCACTGATCACGTGGCTGATCATGCACTGATCACGTGACTGATCATGCACTGATCCCATGGACTGATCATGCACTGATCACGTTACTGATCATGGGCTGATCACGTGACTCATCATGCCCTGATCACGTGGCTATCATACACTGATCACTTGACTGATCATGCACAGGTCGTGATGGCTATCACGCAGTGATCACGTGGCTGATCATGCACTGATCACTTTGCTGATCATCATGCACTGATCCCTACTGACTGCCAATGCACTGATCATGCAACTGATCATGCACTCATCACACGTGCTATCATGCACTGATCCCGTGGCTGATCATGCACTGATCAGGTGACTGATCATGAATTGATCACGTGGCTGATCATGCACTGATCACGTGCTATCATGCACTGATCACGTGGCTGATCATTCACTGATCACGTGACTGATCATGCACTGATCCTGTCGCTGATCATGCACTGATCACGGGACTGATCATGCACTGATCACGTGGATGATCATACACTGTTCACGTGACTGATCATGCACTGATCACGTGCTGATCATGCACTGATCACGTGGCTGATCATGCACTGATCACGTGGCTGATCATTCACTGATCACGTGGCTGATCATGCACTGATCACGTGGCTGATCATGCACTGATCACGTGGCTGATCATGCACTGATCACGTGACTGATCATGCACTGATCACGTGAATGATCATGCACTGATCACGTGACTGATCATGCACTGATCACGTGGCTGATCATGCACTGATCATGCACTGATCACATGCACTGATCACGTGGCTGATCATGCACTGATCACGTGGCTGATCATGCACTGATCACGTGGCTGATCATGCACTGATCACGTGCACTGATCATGCACTGATCACGTGCTGATCATGCACTGACTGGCTGATCACGTGGCTGATCATCATGCACTGATCACGTGACTGATCATGCACTGATCACGTGGCTGATCATGCACTGATCATCATGCACTGATCACTGACTCATCATGCACTGATCACGTGACTGATCATGCACTGATCACGTGGCTGATCATGCACTGATCACGTGGCTGATCATGCACTGATCACGTGGCTGATCATGCACTGATCACGTGGCTGATCATGCACTGATCACGTGGCTGATCATGCACTGATCACGTGGCTATCATCATCATTCACTGATCACATTGCTGATCATCATGATCACTGCTGATCACGTGATCACGTGGCTGATCATGCACTGATCCGTGGCTATCATGCACTGATCACGTGGCTGATCATGCTGATCACGTGGCTGATCACATGATCACGTGGCTGATCATGCACTGATCACATGACTGATCATGCACTGATCAAATGACTGATCATGCACTGATCACGTGTAGCTGATCATCACACACTGATCACGTGATCTGATGCGCATCTGATCACTGATCATGCACTGATCACGTGGCTGATCATACACTGATCACGTGGCTGATGATGCACTAATCACGCTGCTGATCATGAACTCATCACGTATCTGAGCATGCAATGATCAGGTGTCTGAATGGCACTGATCATGTGACTGATCATGCGCTGATCACTTGGCTATCATGCACTGATGATGTGCCTCAGGAGGCAATAATCAAAGAGCTGAGCAGGCATGAATCACGCAATCAGCAGGCAATAATCATGCACCTCAGCTGTGACGATTCATTCTGCTCAGCTGGCAATTATCAAGCAGATGAGCAGGAAGAAACCACACAGCTCAGCTAGCAATGATGCAGCAGATGAGCAAGCAGGAATAACGCAGCTAAGCTGGCAATTGTCACTCAGCTGATCAGACAGGAATCACGCAGCTCATCAGGCCCTGATCACGTGACATCACGAACTGTTCAGGTGGCTGATCACGCACTGATCATACACTGATCACGTGACTGATCATGCACTGATCCCATGACTGTTCATACACTGACTGATCACATGACTGATCATGCACTGATCACGTGGCCATCATGCACTGATCACGTGGCTATCATACACTGATCACGTGACATCATGCACTGATCACGTGGCTATCATGCACTGATCACGTGACTGTGCATGCACTGATCACATAAATGATTATGCACTGATCACGTGACTATCATGCACTGATCACCTGAGTGCCCATCACCCATGCACTGATCATGCACACATAACTGATCATGCACTGATCACGTGGCTATCATGCACTGATCACGTGACTGATCATGCACTGATCACATAACTGATCATGCACTGATCACGTGACTGATCATGCACTGATCACATGGATGATCAGACACTGATCACGTTACTGACCATGGGCTGATCTTGACTGACTCTGATCATGATCATGCCTGATTACGTGGCTGATCATACACTGATCATTTGACTGATCATGCACAGATCAGGTGGCTATCATGCAGTGATCACGTGGCTGATCATGCACTGATCACTTGGACTGATCATGCACTGATCCCAGGGCTGATCATACACTGATCACGTAACTGAACATGCACTGAACAAGTGGCTGATCATGCACTGATCACGTGACTGATCATGCACTGATCACGTGACTGATCATGCACTGATCACGTGGCTGATCATGCACTGATCACGTGGCTGAGCATACACTGATCACGAGACTGTCATGCACTGATCACGTGGCTGATCATGCCCTGATAACCTGGCTGTCATACACTGAACACGTGAATGATCATGCACTGATCACGTGCCTGATCATGCACTGATCACGTGGCTGATCATGCACTGATCACGTGGCTGATCATGCACTGTTCACGTGACTGATCATGCACTGATCACGTGGCTGATCATGCACTGATCATCACTGATCATGCACATGATCACGTGGCTGACTGATCATGCACTGATCACGTGGCTGATCATGCACACTGATCACGTGGCTGATCATGCACTGATCACGTGGCTGATGATCACGTGGCACTGATGATCACATGACTGACTGTTCATGCACTGATCACGTGCCTGATCATGGACTTATCCGTGACTGATCATGCACTGATCACGTGACTGATCACGTGACTGATCATGCACTGATCACATGGCTGATCATGCACTGATCACGTGACTGATCATGCACTGATCACGTGGCTGATCATGCACTGATCACTGATCACGTGGCTGATCATGCACTGATCACGTGGCTGATCATGCACTGATAATGCACTGATCACGATGCTGATCGTGGCTGCACTGATCACTGATCACGTGGCTGATCATCACATTGATCATAATGCACTGATCACATGCACTGATCACGTGACTGTCATGGCTGATAATGGCATTGATCACGTGACTGATAATGCACTTGTCATGTGGTTATCATGCACTGATGACGTGGCTGATCATACACTGATCACGTGACTGATCATGCACTGATCACGTGCCTGATCATGCACTGATCAGGTGACTGAACATGCACTGATCACATAGCTATCATGCATTGGTCACTATCATGCACTGATCATCATGCACTGAACACGTGGCTGATCATGCACTGATCACGTGACTGCACATGCACTGGTCACGTAATTGTAGGCAATTATCACGTGGCTATCATGAACTGATCACGTGGCTGATCATGCAATGCTCATGTGACTGAGCATGCACTGATCACTTAGCTATCATGCATTGATCATCATTGGCTGATCGTGGCTGATCATGCACTGATCACGTGGCTGATCATACACTGATCACGTGACTGATCATGCACTGATCACGTGGCTGATCATACACACTGATCACGTGGCTGATCATGCACTGATCACGTGGCTGATCATGCACTGATCACGTGGCTGATCATGCACTGATCACGTGGCTGATCATGCACTGATCACGTGGCTGATCATGCACTGATCACGTGGCTGATCATGCACTGATCGTGTCTGATCATGCACTGATCACGTGGCTGATCATGCACTGATCACGTGACTGATCATGCACTGATCACGTGGCTGATCATGCACTGATCACGTGACTGATCATGCACTGATCACGTGGCTGATCATGCACTGATCACGTGGCTGATCATGCACTGATCACGTGGCTGATCATGCACTGATCACGTGGCTGATCATGCACTGATCACGTGGCTGATCATGCACTGATCACGTGGCTGATCATGCACTGATCACGTGGCTGATCATGCACTGATCACCTGGCTGATCATGCACTGATCACGTGGCTGATCATGCACTGATCACGTGACTGATCATGCACTGACGTGGCTGATCATGCACTGATCACGTGGCTGATCATGCACTGATCACGTGATGGCTGATCATGCACTGATCACGTGGCTGATCATGCACTGATCACGTGACTGATCATGCACTGATCACGTGGCTGATCATGCACTGATCACGTGGCTGATCATGCACTGATCACGCTGCTGATCATGCACTGATCACGTGGCTGATCATGCACTGATCACGTGCTGATCATGCACTGATCACGTGGCTGATCATGCACTGATCACGTGACTGATCATGCACTGATCACGTGACTGATCATGCACTGATCACGTGGCTGATCATGCACTGATCACGCACTGATCATGCACTGATCACGTGACTGATCATGCACTGATCACGTGGCTGATCATGCACTGATCACGTGGCTGATCATGCACTGATCACGTGGCTGATCATGCACTGATCACGTGGCTGATCATGCACTGATCACGTGACTGATCATGCACTGATCACGTGGCTGATCATGCACTGATCACGTGGCTGATCATGCACTGATCACGGCTGATCATGCACTGATCACGTGACTGATCATGCACTGATCACGTGGCTGATCATGCACTGATCACGTGGCTGATCATGCACTGATCACGTGGCTGATCATACACTGATCACGTGACTGATCATGCACTGATCACGTGGCTGATCATGCACTGATCACGTGGCTGATCATGCACTGATCACGTGGCTGATCATGCACTGATCACGTGGCTGATCATGCACTGATCACGTGGCTGATCATCATGCACTGATCACGTGGCTGATCATGCACTGATCACGTGGCTGATCATGCACTGATCACGTGCTGATCATGCACTGATCACGTGGCTGATCATCACTGATCACGTGACTGATCATGATGATCATCATGCACTGATCACGATCACGTGACTGATCATGCACTGATCACGTGGCTGATCATGCACTGATCACGTGGCTGATCATGCACTGATCACGTGATCTGATCATGCACTGATCACGTGGCTGATCATGCACTGATCACGTGGCTGATCATGCACTGATCACCTGGCTGATCATGCACTGATCACGTGCCTGATCATGCACTGATCACGTGCCTGATCATGCACTGATCACGTGGCTGATCATGCACTGATCACGTGGCTGATCATGCACTGATCACGTGGCTGATCATGCACTGATCACGTGACTGATCATGCACTGATCACGTGGCCTGATCATGCACTGATCACGTGGCTGATCATGCACTGATCACGTGGCTGATCATGCACTGATCACGTGACTGATCATGCACTGATCACGTGGCTGATCATGCACTGATCACGTGGCTGATCATGCAATGATCACGTGACTGATCATGCACTGATCACGTGACTGATCATGCACTGATCACGTGGATCATGCACTGATCACGTGCACTGATCATGATCACTGATCACGTGGCTGATCATGCACTGATCACGTGGCTGATCATGCACTGATCACGTGACTGATCATGCACACTGATCATGCACTGATCACGTGGCTGATCATGCACTGATCACGTGGCTGATCATGCACTGATCGTGACTGATCATGCACTGATCACGTGTCTGATGGTGCTGATCACGTGACTAATCATGCACTGATCACGTGGCTGATCATGCACTGATCACGTGACTGATCATGCACTGATCACGTGATGATCATGCACTGATCACGTGACTGATCAGGTGCACTGATCACGTGACTGATCATTCACTGATCACGTGGCTGATCATGCACTGATCACGTGACTGATCATGCACTGATCACGTGGCTGATTCATAGATCACTGATCACATGCCTATCATGCACTGATCACGTGTCTATCATGCACTGAACACGTGGCTGATCATACACTGATCACGCGTGACTGCCCATGCAAGAAACACGTGACTGCAGATCACTGATCACGTAATTGAAGGCAATGATAACGTGGCTGTCATGCACTGATCACGTGGCTGATCATGCACTGCTCCTGTGACTGAGCATGCACTGATCACGTAGATATCATGCAATGATCACTTGTCTATCATGCACTGAACACATGGATGATCACACACTGATCACGTGACTGCACATGCACTGAGCACGTGGCTGGTCATGATCACAGTGATCACGTGACTGATCATGCACTGATTATTTGGTTGACCATGCTCTGATCCCGTAGCTATCATGCACTGTTCACATGGCTATCATGCACCGATCCCATGGCTGATCATGCACTGATCTCGTGACTGATCATGCTCTGGACACCTGGCTATCATGCACTGATCACCTGGCTGATCATACACTGATCACGTGACTGATCATGCACTGATCACGTGCCTGATCATGGACTTATCACGTGACTCATCATGCACTGATCACGTGACTGATCATGCACTGATCACTTAGCTATCATGCTCTGATCACTTGACTGATCATGCACTAATCACGTGGATGATCATGCACTGATCACGTGGCTGATCATGCACTAATCACATAACTGATCATGCACTGATCACGTGGCTATCATGCACTGATCACGTGACTGCACATGCACTGATCCCATGGATGATCATACACTGATCACGTTACTGACCATGGGCTGATCATATGACTCATCATGCCCTGATTACGTGGCTATCATACACTGATCACTTGACTGATCATGCACAGGTCAGATGGCTATCACGCAGTGATCACGTGGCTGATCATGCACTTATCACTTTGCTATCATGCACTGATCCCTAGACTGCCAATGCACTGATCATGCAACTGATCATGCTCTCATCACGTGGCTATCATGCCCTGATCCCGTGGCTGATCATGCACTGATCAGGTGACTGATCATGAATTAATCACAAGGCTATCATGCACTGATCACTTGGCTATCATTCACTGATCACGTGACCGAGCATACACTGATCCTGTCGCTATCATGCACTGATCACGGGACTCGCATGCACTGATCACGTGGATGATTATACTCTGTTCACGTGACTGATCATGCACTGATCCCGTGATTGATCATGCACTGATCACGTGGCTATCATGCACTGATCAGTTGGCTATCATTCACTGATCACGTGGCTGATCATGCACTGATCACGTGACTGATCATGCACTGATCACGTGGCTATCGTGCACGGATCACTTTACTGTGCATGCACTGATCATGTGAATGATCATGCACCGATCACGTGACTGATCATGCACTGATCTCGTGGCTATCATGCACTGATCACGTGGCTGATCATACACTGATAACGTGGCTATCTTGCACTG
>NW_027218732.1:0-15725 GCF_027580195.1 Bos mutus
TTCATGAGGATGACAGAAGCATACCTGGATATTGTGTTTGTGGGGGAGGTTTATCGCCTATTCCTGCTAAGGGTGAGAATAAAAGGAGTGGCCCAGCATGGTTCTGGAGAACATCAGAATCATGGGAACAAAAACCTGGAAGCACACAATAAACTGCTGGTCCAATTTGAATTAGAATCCAGTCCTTTGAATATTAGGAATTATTCACTACATGTCACTCATTACCAGAATATGAATGAACAGAATTGAAAAGGTAGCTGACTGGCTGAAGTCTTTGCCTCTGACTAGTCATTAAAGACAGAGAAGGCAATGACAACCCACTCCACTGTTCTTTCCTGGAGAATCCCAGGGACGGGGGAGCCTGGTGGGCTGCCGTCTATGGGGTTGGTTGCACAGAGTCGGACATGACTGAAGTGACTTAGTAACAGCAGCAGCAGCAGTCATTAAAGAAAAATCAGACTCTACGCTCATTACCTAAAACTTCTAATAGTAAATTTATAAACCCTTTGTAGAGCTGAGAATGCCAACAGCTTTTTCTGAAACAGTCATTCAAGTGGCAACATGGTACAGGAATAATAATTCTAGAGAATTTTAAGATAACTCTTTAATCTGCCTACTAAACATAGGCAGAGCATGGAAGTATCCAGGAGTTGGGCAGGCAGGCAAGTTAGGTGGGTCACAGGCGCACACCTGGCCCCAGATGGGAATGCCAGGTGGTGGGATTATGCCAGGCAGGTGAAGGGAAGTACCAGAAAGAGGGCTTAGGCAGGCAGATCCCCAGAACCCAGTCCAGCCCCAAGTCAGGTCATGAGGGCTCAGGCTAGAGCCTGGCTCAGGGAGGCAGGGTTGAGGCCTGGCTCTGGCCCTTGGAGGGGCTCTACTATGGACTGCCATTCCTTTGAGCCCCCTGAGCAGGTAATGGACTCAAGGTGTGTCTACCAGTTTGATTCAAACACTCTGGGAGGCTGCAAGGTGTTCATTTCTCTCCTCCAGGTGGTCCAGACAGGTGTTGACCTTGTCCAACATGGGGTGGGTGGCTACCCATACTGCTCCTCAGGTGAAGCCATGGTCCTTGTCTTCTGTGTGCACATCCACAGTCACGCCCTGTTCCACATGGCCGCCACACATGATGGGCACATGCTTGCACAAGGCTCATGTGGCTTTGGATTGAGGGGGGCAAACTTGGGTGCCTGGACAGCCTAAGGCAAGGAGGGCTAAGGAGGTCATTAAAACCTTGTGCTCATTGAAATCATCCTCCTGAGGAAAATAAAGCAAGACTGTGACAGTCTGTCCTGATTGAAGATGTGCCCACTGGGTGGTGGGCTCAGGTTTCTCCCCAATTATTCAAAAGGACCTTCAAGACTGCAGGTGTCAGCAACACACATCTTGCCATCACGGTCAAGGGATCCCCAAAGCTGCAATGTGTGACCTCCCGCCCAAGGGGTTCCTCTGTATGTGGAGGTTGAAGGTCTTCTATACAGTCATTACAGCTGAAATTTCTTTCTTTGTCTCAGTATAATGACCTACTGGTGTTAAAGAATAACTTATCCATTAAGATGTGAGCTACCAGACTTAGCTATGCAAGTCCAAGTCAGCAGGCAGGAGAGAAACATGCTGAGATTTGGATGATGGAGCAGGTGGGACTACTTCTCACCAGTACTCCAAATACAGGATCTGAGGGTATCAATTACATAATTAATCAATGGACATGTTTTCTGTTTTATAGGAGACCAAGGCATTTTGAACCTGGGGAAGACTTGAGAGGAGTGTGCATAATTTTTTCCATTTATTGAGGCTTTTTTTTATGGGCCAGGCTGTATGTGTCTCCCTCATAACTATTGATGTGAGGATAAATGTGATGATGCAAGGGCATCTATGTGAAACACAGGATATCCTGACACTCAGAAGGAGGGTCTCAGTGCACAGGCACATTCATAAAGCAGCACACATAACTCCTGAACCTGGTGTGCACCTTTAGAACTCTGTTCTTCTGGTGGAGGTCAAGGACCTTGTAAATCGCTAAGGCTCACCTGCCCTTCCACCCCACCTCCCCCCCCCCCCCAACACACACACATTCAGAGAGCAGGGGATCGCTGCCTAATTCTACTCATGTTTTTCCTTGAATGTGGTCTCACCTAGGAGATAAATGAATGGGTGACAGGTAGGTTATAGGAGAACAGGATCAGTAGGGACCTGCCCATTCTGGGTTCCTTTTCTGCTTTTTGTTCTGATTCTTTTCCCCACCGAAGGAATGCCAAGACATGAAAGGCCTAGACCACCTTTCTGCCAAGACTTTGGGATTGACTGGTGGTCATCTCATGATATTTGGGATGGATCTCCAGGCACGGAGGTATTCTGGTGATGCTTGGAGGAAGGGTGGACTCAGACTGGAAAGGCTGTGAGTATCTTGGAAGCCCCTAGGGCACAATTCTCCTCTAGACAGAGGCAAATGCAGGCTAGTCTGTGCCTTGCTTCCAGTACTGGTGTCCTCTCAGCCTTCCTCCTGCCTCCCCATTCGTTTTTCTGTCACTATATCCCTCCAGCGATTTCTTTTTCCATCTGTCTGTATCCCAGGGACACAGGCTAGGACACAGGCTACAATTTCGTCCTAGTCTCCAGCCACAGTGGCACCGACATGAAGGTCCAGTTCCTGCTATGTGTGGTCTGAGTTTCTCTGCTGATTGTGACAAGTGATGTGGGTCTACTGGGGCAGCCATTACTCTTCCAGATGTAGATCTACTCTTAGTGACTGAACCAAGTCCCAGAAGATGACACACGACAATTTTCATACCCTGGTCCAGCCCTATGTTGTGGCAGCATGGAGCCCATCTCCTGAGGGAAGGACGAGGGTGGCAACTCTGACACTAAGGATTCCCGGTTCCACTGAACTTCACTGGTTAATGTCACTGTCCTAAGCCAGAATGCCATCACTACAAAAACCAGACACAAGTCTGGATTTACCAGGGACACCCTCACACTGACCAATGATCGATGGGCCAAGTTCTTGATCAGGCAATCCACAGAGAATAGTTCCAGAAGTCCAGTGAATATCTGGTATAATTTTCATTCAAATGCTTTTTGTCTGCCCCCGAGTATTATTCAAACACATGCAAAAAACAAAAAAACAAACAAACAAACACATGCAAACCAAAGAACTTAAGACTCGCCTTTTCCCTATAACATGTACAATGTTGGTTGGAAAATCTAACATTAAGAAAGCAGGGAAACCGGTGCTTTCACTTCATTCATGAGTGGATCAAATTTGAGAGACATCTTTTGTAGGAGCTTTGCACATATAATATAAAGTTGATAATGTGAATGACCTTTTGTCAGTGTGTGTGTGTGTTTACCTACACGTATGGAAGCCCTGGTGAACACTACTTCAGTGCAGACACTCAATGCTTTGACAGAAGGAGGAGCATCAAAGATGTGGACAGGCAGGCAAGTAGTGTCAGTAACAGGCCCACACCTGACCCCAGGAAGGGATGCCAGGAGGTGTGGCCATGCCAGGCCTCCCAAGGGAGGTACCAGAAGCATGGCTTAGGCAGGCAGATCCTCTAGGATATCTGGAGGCCAGCCCTCAGCCAGGTGGTGAGGGCTAAGTCTAGAGTCTGCCTCAGGGAGGCAGGATAGAGATCTGGCTCACGGGCTCTTGGAGGGATCCACTAAGGGCTGCCAATCCTTGGGGTCTCCATGCATGGCTGCTGAAACTCAAAATGCATCTGACACTTGCATTCAAGCACTACTGCAGGTGGCCACGGAGGTGGTCATTCCTCTTCTCAAGATGGTCCCAACAGGACTGACCTGGTTTAACATGTGGTTAATGGCTGCCTTTATGGCTTCTCTGGTGACACCATGGTCCTTGCCTTCGATGTCTGCACCCACAGCCACGCCCTGTTCCACGGGGCAGCAGACATGTTGTGCTTGTGCATGTGAAAGGCTCACGTGGTGTTGGAGTACGGTGACCATGGGTGCTCTGTCTCCCTCTTCTTCTGACCCTGCACTGACACCCAAATGGTAGATTTGAAAAGAAATTGGATCTCAGTGGAGCTTACCACATCCAACTCATGTTTCTTTGCCTTGGGCCACTTATCTTTTTTCCCTTCATCATTTGCAAGTTATATCATTAACTCTCTTCGTCTCCCATGAGGCCAGAATATGTGTTCTTCCCTGAGAAGGCCATGTTCTTTCACATTCATGCTCCTCTGCACTCAGTTCAGTTCAGTCACTGACTCGTGTCCGACTCTTTGTGACCCCATGAATCGCAGCACACCAGGCCTCCCTGTCCATCACCAACTCCCGGAGTTTACCCAAACTCACGTCCATCGAGTCAGTGATGCCATCCAGCCATCTCATCTCTGTCAATGAAAACTCCTGAGTTCAGTCCTCCCAGCATCAGGGTCTTTTCCAATGAGTCAACTCTTTGTCATGAGGTGGCCAAAGTATTGAGTTTCATATGAGCATCATAAAATGAACACCCAGGAGTAACCTTCTTTGATGGACTTGGATCTCCTACTAAAAGTTTCCAACAACACAGTTCAAATGCATACATTCTGATGAGAAACCAGAATTGAAAGTTAACACGTGTTAATGGAGAATGTTCATCAGCAGGATCAGGACATGGAACAAAACAGATGTCCATCAGCAGATCAATGGATAAGAAAGATGTTGATTATATACACAATTATAAGTATTACTCAGCCAGAAAAAGAATACATTTGAATCAGCTTCATGATAAAGTGGATGAAAACTGGGTTTATTTACAGAGACATGTAAGCCCAGAAAGAAAAACACCAATACAGTATACTGAAAGCTTATATGCTAAGTATGGAATTTAGAAAGATGGTAGCCAATAAGGCTGTATCCCTGGGATTCAGCAAAAGAGACATTGATGTATAGAACAGTCTTTTTGGACTCTGTGGGAGAGGGAGAGGAAGAGCTCAGTGGGATGATTTGGGAGAATGGCATTGAAACATGTATAATATCATATATGAAATGGGAGTCACCAGTCCAGGTTACTGGATACTGGATGCTTGGGGCTGGTGCACTGGGATGACCCAGAGTTCAGGATGGTATGGGGGGAGGGAGGGGGAGGAGGATTCAGGATGGGGAACTCATCACCAATGTATACCTGTGGCAGACTCATTTTGATATATACAAAACCAATACAATATTGTAAAGTTAAATAAAATAAAATAAATAAAAATAAAACAGCATTATTCAATTCATCAAAAAACAAACAAAACAAACAAACAAACAAAACAAAAGCATCAATTCTAAGGGTCATGGCAGCCAGCATAATTTTATTCCAACTCACTCATCCATCAAAAGCAATGACCACTGGAAAATTGTTGTATTTGACTAAACAGAACCTTTGTTGGCAACTGTAATGTCTCTGCTTTTGAACACGTAGATCTAGGTTGAAGTCATTATTTTCTTGCAGACAGAGCGTCTTTTAATTTGGAATGGTATAAATGAGAGAACCATCTTCAGATTCTGGTCCAGCCCAAAAAAAGTCTGACACTGTTTCCACTGTTTCCCCATCTATGGGGAAAGTGAGAGGGACCAGATGCACATGATCACAGGAAAAAAAATGTTGAGCTTTGACCACAGATTTAGGACTCACTCTTTCACTTTCAACAAGAGGCTTTTTAGTTCTTCAGTTTCTGCCATAGGGTGGTGAGAGGGCATATCAGGTTATTGATATTTCTCCAGCAATCTTGATTCCAGCTTGTGCTTCTTCCAGCCCAGTGTTTGGGATGTACTCTGCATATGTTAAATAATCAATGGTGATAATATACAGCCTTGTCGTGCTCCTTTTCCTATTTGGATTAATCAGTCTGTTGTTCCATGTCCAGTTCTGCCCTCTGATTTTTCCTGACCTGCATATAGGTTTCTCAAGAGCAGGTCAGGTTGTCTGGTATGCACCTAATCTCTTGGAAAAGAAATTTCCAACAGTTTATTGTCTGATTCTGGTGTCTTGATCCTCACCCATAGTTTGGAACTAATTTTCATATATTTGATTTTGCTGTTTCTTCCAAGTTCTATTTGAGGACTATGAAGCCAAGTCCAATAATAGCATCTGTCTGCCATTTTCCAATCTATCATTCAGAGTTTTTCAAAGAAACAAAACCAATCAGAGAAATTTTATTTCTATATTTCTGTGTGTGTGTATATATATATATATATATATAGAGAGAGAGAGAGAGAGAGAGAAAGGCAGAAAGAGAAGTATTTCTACAATATATGTGTATATATACATATATGAGGAAGGTTTACCTTGAGGAATTTAGTTCCCTCTTTATGGAGGCTTAGAAATTCCACAATCTCCTGTCTAAAGGTGTAATGCCAGGAAAGCCAGTGATATAATTCTGTCCCAGTGTGTAGGCATGTGAACCAGGGGGTCTGGGGGTGTGAATCTTAGTTGTAGAGAAGGAGAAAATGGGGAGAAATGTTCTATCTCAAGGAATGAGTTAGGAAAAAGGGGAAGAATTCTTCCTTTCTCTTCCTTTTGTTCCCTTTGGGCCCTCAACAGGATTGGACGATGCCCACCCACATTGGGAAAGGTCTTCTGTTTTACTAAGTCACCAATTCAAATGCTCATCTGATTCAACAACACCGTCACAGATAAAACCAGAAATAATGTTTAATATGGACGTTCCATGCCCAGTCAAGTTGGCACATAAAATTAGCCATCCCATTGGGTAAGGCAACATCATGGACTGCTGCATAACACTATTCACACCATGAAGTCTCAAACACCCTCCATAATGATCCTTCCAATGGGAAGGACAGTGCTACCATCAGATCATCTTTCCTAGAAGCACTGTGCAACTTATGACCATGCACTCCAGCTAAGGGACCCAGGGGTTTTGTGGTCCACACA
The DNA here is from genome assembly GCF_027580195.1 of Bos mutus. Lineage (NCBI taxonomy): Eukaryota > Metazoa > Chordata > Mammalia > Artiodactyla > Bovidae > Bos > Bos mutus. Next base: position 6,887 of record NW_027218732.1, read on the forward strand.
CCCTGTAGTGTGTAGATAACGTCAACACTCAAGGTAGTCAAGCCAAGGGGAGTTGCACCTTGTTTGTACAACTCACAAATGGAGGACAGGTGCCGAAATCTCTCAGCAGGAGGCATCCAGGGAACAAAGTGGGCTTCTAGTCTCACTCTGACTATCTGTGACGTTCCGCAACCTTTGCAGCAGAGATATGAAGTCCTCTTATGTTTCTTCCTATAGCAACAGGAGAAATAACGCTTCTTGTGGTTGAGGTGGGAACATGAATTCAGGAACAGAGGTAGGGAAGGGATTTATGCCTGGGCCTTGTAGGAAGGGTAAGATAGAAAAGCAGGGAAGGATATGAAAATCGTGAGAAGTGTGGTACCAATCCTAGGAGGCATCTATGAGTTAGCTTGTTGTCAGTGTTCCTGGTCTTCCCAAAATGTGTACAACCTGAACTGACTTGCCAAATTTCCAAGTGCAAACCTTGGTTCCTTCACACTGTGCCCAGCCCAGTACTGTCTGATCCCAGAGCTCATAAACAGTTCCCCTGCAATTCTGTTCTGGTATATCTCCATGTCCATATCTAACATGAAGAACTCACATTACACCTGGAAGGAGTAAGGCTTGGATGGCTTCCTGGATGGGGAGGTAATTGAACCATGCCTGGGTTAACTGAATGTGCATGCTTTCCAAAATCTAAGATGACAAGAAACAAAGCAAAAGATCTGTGCAAAGACCCAAGACGTAGAGCTAGGCATTGAGGGATGGACACAGATATAGAAAGTGATAGGAATATGACCACAGATTTCATTATTTCAGCTGGGCCTTGGGAAAGGGACTATTTCCCACCAGTAGACCTACCTGAGACGAATGGCCAATCTCCCCGTCAATCATCGCAGGCCCACCAATGACGACGTTGGGAGGCGGGGCCGTGGAAATGTGGAAGATGCCATAGCGTGGGAGTAAGCACGATGATTAAGCTCCGGACTGTCTGGATTGTCCTGTGGGTCTTCCATCCACCATTCTCCTCAGTTAGGATTTGACGTGGCAGGTTCCTTTCCTGAGATCCCAAAAGCGTACATTTTACTTGCTTTATTCATATTTTGCTGTCTGGGGTGTGATTTGGAGAGTCGGGTAGATGGTGTGTCCTAATGGACATTTTGTCAGACGTGTCCGTCAGCTCCAGGTTGATGGCAGAGAATGTCTCTCAGGCACTTCAGGGTTTGGTGTTTGGCGTTGTTGTAACAGCCTGCTGAAACTTGGAGAGGAATTTGTTTGTTTAATTGTGGGTCTCGGAGACACCCTTCCTATTCATGGTCTTAATGTTTTGTAGTGTTTGTCGCTTACTGTGAGGAAAGGATGAATGCGGTTGGCTGGGTGGTGTGGGGATACCAGACAGTCCGGTGACCTTTGGTCGCCATGGAGCTGATTCTGCCTTGTACTGTTATGCGTTTGTGGTGGGTATATTGTTGCCAGGTTGGTTCAAGTGTTGATGTTGACCATTTTTGTGACCTTAACCATTGAGGCCGTTTTTGTTATTTTCCACGTGAAACGAGAAAGTAAGCCTCTGAGAGTTTAATATCATTCGTTGGTTAACTTTTTTTTTTTGCTAGTTTACACAGTTTTATTTCATATACTTAAAATAGTTTTTGTTCAGTGAAATATGCAATTTTATAAGCATTGTTAAACTGTTGAACATTGAACCCTGTTGCTATTCTCCCATCTGGTGAGAAGGAGCTAGCCCAAATATGGATCCACATTTTCTATATTGTCTCAATTATCTTTTCTTTTTTTTTTTTCTGTTTATTTATTTTACTTTACAATATTGTATTGGTTTTTGCCATACATTGACTTGAATCCACCATGGGTGTACATGTGTTCCCCATCCTGAACCCCCCTCCCACCTCCCTTCCCATCCCATCCCTCTGGGTCATCCAAGTGCACCAGCCCCGAGCACCCTGTCTCATGCATCAAACCTGGACTGGCGATTTGTTTCCCATATGATAATTTACATGTTTCAATGCCCTTCTCCCATATCATCCCGCCCTCGCCTTCTCCCACAGAGTCCAAAAGACTTCAATACATCTGTGTCTCTTTTGCTGTCTCATATACAGGGTTATCGTTACTGTCTTTCTAAATTCCATATATATGCGTTAGTATACTGTATTGGTGTTTTTCTTTCTGGCTTACTTCACTCTGTATAATAGGCTCCAGTTTCATCCACCTCATTAGAACTGATTCAAATGTATTCTTTTTAATGGGTGAGTAATATTCCATTGTGTCTATGTACCACTGCTTTCTTATCCATTTGTCTGCTGATGGACATCTAGGTTGCTTCCATGTCCTGGCTGTTATAAACAGGGCTGCGATGAACATTGGGGTACACGTGTCTCTTTCAATTCTGGTTTCCTCGGTGTGTATGCCCAGCAGTGCGATTGCTGGGTCGTATGGCAGTTCTATTTCTATTTTAAGGAATCTCCACACTGTTCTCCATAGTGGCTGTACTAGTTTGCATTCCCACCAACAGTGTAAGAGGGTTGTAAGGGTCTCCACAGCCTCTCCAGGATTTATTGCTTGTAGGCTTTTGCATAGTAGCCATTCTGACTGGCGTGAAATGGTACCTCATTGTGGTTTTGATTTGCATTTCTCTGATAATGAGTGATGTTGAGCATCTTTTCATGTGTTTGTTAGCCATCTGTATGTCTTCTTTGGAGAAATGTCTATTTAGTTCTTTGGCCCACGTTTTGATTGGGTCTTTTGTTTTTTGGAATTGAGCTGCAGGAGTTGCTTGTATATTTTTGAGATTAATTCTTTGTCTGTTGCTTTGTTTGCTATTATTTTCTCCCATTCTGAAGGCTGTCTTTTCACCTTGCTTATAGTTTCCTTTGCTGTGCAGAAGCTTTTAATTTTAATTAGGTCTCATTTGTTTATTTTTGCTTTTATTTCCAATATTCTGGGAGGTGGGTCATAGAGGATCCTGCTGTGGTTTATGTCGGAGAATGTTTTTCCTATGTTTTCCTCTAGGAGTTTAATAGTTTCTGGTCTTACGTTTAGATCTTTAATCCATTTTGAGTTTATTTTTGTTTATGGTGTTAGAAAGTGTTCTAGTTTCATTCTTTTACAAGTGGTTGACCAGTTTTCCCAGCACTGCTTGTTAAAGAGACTGTCTTTTCTCCATTTTATTTTTTTGCCTCCTTTTTCAAAGATAAGGTGTCCATAGGTGTGTGGATTTATCTCTGGACTTTCTATTTTGTTCCATTGATCTATATTTTTTGTGCCAGTACCATACTGTCTTGATGACTGTGGCTTTGTAGTAGAGCCTGAAGTCAGGTAGGTTGATTCCTCCAGTTCCATTCTTCTTTCTCAAGATTGCTTTGGCTATTCGAGGTTTTTTGTATTTCCATACAAATTGTGAAATTATTTGTTCTAGTTCTCTGAAAAATACTGCTGGTAGCTTGATAGGGATTGCATTGAATCTATAGATTGCTTTGGGTAGTGTACTCATTTTCATAATATTGATTCTTCCAGTCCATGAACATGGTATATTTCTCCATCTATTTGTGTCTTCTTTGATTTCTTTCACCAGTGTTTTATAATTTTTTATATATAGGTCTTTTGTTTCTTTAGGTAGATATATTCCTAAGTATTTTATTCTTTTGCTTGCAAATGTTTAGTGAATGCAATTGTTTCCTTAATTTCTCTTTCTGTTTTCTATTGTTAGTATATAGGAATGCAAGGGATTTCTGTGTGTTAATTTTATATCCTGCAACTTTACTATATTTGTATATTAGCTCTAGTAAATTTCTGGTGGAGTTTAGGGTTTCCTATGTAGAGGATCATGTCATCTGCAAACAGTGAGAGTTTTACTTCTTCTTTTCCAATCTGGATTCCTTTTATTTCTTTTTCTTCTCTGATTTCTGTGGCCAAAACTTCCAAAATTATGTTGAATAGTAGTGGTGAGAGTGGGCACCTTTGTCTTGTTCCTGACTTTAGGGGAAATGCTTTCAATTTTTCACCATTGAGGATAATGTTTGCTGAGGGTTTGTCATATATAGCTTTTACTATGTTGAGGTATGTTCCTTCTATGCCTGCTTTCTGGAGGGTTTTTATCATAAATGGATGTTGAATTTTGTCAAAGGCTTTCTCTGCATCTATTGAGATAATCAGATGGTTTTTATTTTTCAATTTGTTAATGTGGTGTATTACATTGATTTGCGGATATTGAAGAATACTTGCATCCCTGGGATAAAGCCCACTTGGTTGATGTATGATCTTTTTAATATGTTGTTGGATTCTGTTCGCTAGAATTTTGTTAAGGATTTTTGCATATATGTTCATCAGTGATATTGGCCTGTAGTTTTCTTTTTTTGTGGCATCTTTGTCAGGTTTTGGTATTAGGGTGGCTTCATAGAATGAGCTTGGAAGTTTGCCTTCTGCAATTTTCTGGAAGAGTTTGAGTAGGATAGGTGTTAGTTCTCTAAATTTTTAGTAGAATTCAGCTGTGAAGCCATCTGGTCCTGGGCTTTTGTTTGTTGGAAGATTTATGATTACAGTTTCAATTTCCATGTTTGTGATGGGTCTGTTAAGATTTTCTATTTCTTCCCGGTTCAATTTTGGAAAGTTGTACTTTTCTAAGAATTTGTCCATTTCTTCCAAGTTGTCCATTTTATTTGCATATAGTTACTGATAATAGTCTGTTATGATCCTTTGTATTTCTGTGTTGTCTGTTGTGATCTCTCCATTTTCATTTCTAATTTTGTTGATTTGATTTTTCTCTCTTTGTTTCTTGATGAGTCTGGCTAATGTTTTGTCAATTTTATCTAACTTCTCAAAGAACCAGCTTTTGGTTTTGTTGATTTTTGCTATGGTCTCTTTTGTTTCTTTTGCATTTATTTCTGCCCTAATTTTTAAGATTTCTTTCCTTCTACTAACCCTGGGGTTCATAATTTCTTCCTTTTCAAGTTGCTTTAGGTGTAGGGTTAGGTTATTTATTAGACTTTTTTTCTTGTTTCTTGAGGTAAGCCTGTGTTGCTATGAACCTTCCCCTTAGCCCTGCTTTTACAGTGTCCCATAGGTTTTGGGTTGTTGTGTTTTCATTTTTATTCGTTTCTATGCATATTTTGATTTCTGTTTTGGTTTCTTCTGTGATTTGTTGTTTATTCAGCAGCGTGTTGTTCAGCCTCTATATGTTGGAATTTTTAATTGTTTCTCTCCTGTAATTCAGATCTTATCTTACTGCATTGTGGTAAGAAAGAATGGTTGGAATGATTTCAGTTTTTTTTTTTTTTTTTTAATTTACCAAGGCTAGATTTATGGCCAGGGATGTGATCTATCCTGGAGAAGGTTCCATGTGTGCTTGAGAAAAAGGTGAAATTCATTGTTTTGGGGGTAAAATGTCCTATAGATATCAAGTAGGTCTAACTGGTCTATTGTATCATTTAAAGTTTGTGTTTCCTTGTTGATTTTCTGTTTAGTTGATCTATCCATAGGCATGAGTGGGGTATTAAAGCCTCCCACTATTATTGTGTTATTGTTAATTTTCCCTTTCATACTTGTTAGCATTTGTCTTACATATTGTGGTGCTCCTATGTTGGGTGCATATATATTTATGATTGTTATATCTTCTTCTTGGATTGATCCTTTGATCATTATGTAGTGTCCTTCTTTGTCTCTTTTCACAGCCTTTGTTTTAAAGTCTATTTTATCTGATATGAGTATTGCTACTCCTGCTTTCTTTTGGTCTCTATTTGCATGGAATATCTTTTGCTAGCCTTTACTTTCAGTCTGTATGTGTCCCTTGTTTCGAGGTGAGTCTCTTGTAGACAACACATATAGGGGTTATGTTTTTGTATCCATTAAGCCAGTCTTTGTCTTTTGGTTGGGGCATTCAACCCACTTATGTTCAAGGTAATTATTGATAAGTATGATCCTGTTGCCATTTACTTTATTGTTTTGGGTTCGAGTTTATACACCCTTTCTGTGTTTCCTGTCTAGAGAAGATCCTTTAGCTTTTTTGGAGAGCTGGTTTGGTGGTGCCATATTCTCTCAGCTTTTGCTGGTATGTAAAGCTTTTGATTTCTCCTTCATATTTGAATGAGATCCTTTCTGGGTACAGTAATCTGGGCTGTAGGTTATTTTCTTTCATCACTTTAAGTATGTCCTGCCATTCCCTCCTGGCCTGAAGAGTTTCTATTGAAAGATCAGCTGTTACCCTTATGGGAATCCCCTTGTGTGTTATTTGTTGTTTTTCCCTGGCTGCTTTTAATATTTGTTCTTTGTGTATGATCTTTGTTCTTTTGATTAATATGTGTCTTGGGGTGTTTCACCTTGGGTTTATCCTGTTTGGGACTCTCTGAGTTTCTTGGACTTGGGTGATTATTTCCTTCCCCATTTTAGGGAAGTTTTCAACTATTATCTCCTCAAGTATTTTCTCATGGTCTTTCTTTTTGTCTTCTTCTGGGACTCCTATGATTTGGATGTTGGGGCGTTTACCATTGTCCCAGAGGTCTCTGAGGTTGTCCTCATTTCTTTTAATTCTTTTTTCTTTTTCCCTTTCTGTTTCATTTATTTCTATCACTCGATCTTCTACCTGACTTATCCTATCTTCTGCCTCTGTTATTCTACGGTTGCTTCCCTCCAGAGTGTTTTTTAATCTCATTTATTGCATTATTCATTATATATTGACTCTTTTTTATTTCTTCTAGGTCCTTGTTAAACCTTTCTTGCATCTTTTCGATCCTTGTCTCCAGGCTGTTTATCTGTAACTCCAATTTGTTTTCAAGATTTTCGATCATTTTCACTATCATTATTCAGACTTCTTTATCAGGTAGATTCCCTATCTCTTCCTCTTTTGTTTGGTTTGCTGGGCATTTGTCCTGTTCCTTTACATGCTGGGTATTTCTCTGCCTTTTCATCTTGTTTACATTGCTGTGTTTGGGGTGGCCTTTCTGTATTCTGGCAGCCTGAGTCTGACTTCTCTAAAGTAAGGGTCATGGGAAATGTTGCATCCATGTGGTAAGTTACCTCTGGTGTGTCAGAATTAAATGCTGCAAAAGGGGTTCAAAAGGAGGGGTTCCGCATGTAAGTTGGCTCTGGCATACATCAGACTGCTCTAAAACAAGGGTTGTGAGAAATGTTGGGTCTAGAGAGTAAGGTGCCTCTAGCCTGAATCAGAATTGTGTGCCTCGAAGTTCATCAGAAATATTTGGTCAGGGTAGTCAGTCAGCTTTGGCCACAGTCATAGTTCACTAAAGCCAGGGTCAAGGGAAATGATGGGTCCAGGTGTGAGATAGGCTCTTGACCAAGTCCGGCTTTTTTGGTGGACGGAGCATGAGAAAAGTTGGGTCGGGGTGTAAGTTAGGTCTGGCCTGAGTCAAATTTCTGTGCCACAAGGAAATTGGAAAATGTTGGGCCTGGGTGGTAACTTAGCTCTGGCCTGAGTCATAATTTGTGTCACAAATAGGATAGGAAATGTGAGGTTCAGGGCATCAATTGATTCTGGCCCGAGTCAGACTTTTCTAAAGCATGGGTCATGGGAAATATTGGGTCCACGTGCTCAGGTAGCACTGGCCTGTGTCAGACTTCTGTGCCCCAAGGTGAAAGGTTGTTGACCGTGAAAGATGGCAGGGTTCTTGGCCTGCGGAGGAGAGGAATTCAATTCGGGGCCAGTGATGAGGCCTGATCACTCAGAGCGTTTGTGTCTCATCAGATCAGATCAGATCAGTCGCTCAGTCGTGTCTGACTCTTTGCGACCCCATGAATCGCAGCACGCCAGGCCTCCCTGTCCATCACCAACTCCCGGAGTTCACTCAGACTCACGTCCATTGAGTCAGTGATGCCATCCAGCCATCTCATCCTCTGTCATCCCCTTCTCCTCCTGCCCCCAATCCCTCCCAGCATCAGAGTCTTTTCCAATGAGTCAACTCTTCGCATGAGGTGGCCAAAGTACTGGAGTTTCAGCTTTAGCATCATTCCTTCCAAAGAAATCCCAGGGCTGATCTCCTTCAGAATGGACTGGTTGGATCTCCTTGCAGTCCAAGGGACTCTCAAGAGTCTTCTCCAACACCACGGTTCAAAAGCATCAATTCTTCAGCACTCAGCCTTCTTCACAGTCCAACTCTCACATCCATACATGACCACAGGAAAACCATAGCCTTGACTAGACAGAACCTTTGTTGCAAAGTAATGTCTCTGCTTTTGAATACGCTATCTAGGTTGGTCATAACTTTCCTTCCAAGGAGTAAGCGTCTTTTAATTTCATGGCTGCAGTCACCATCTGCAGTGATTTTGGAGTCCCCAAAAATAAAGTCTGACACTGTTTCCACTGTTTCCCCATCTATTTCCCATGAAGTGATGGGACCAGATGCCATGATCTTCGTTTTCTGAATGTTGAGCTTTAAGCCAACTTTTTCACTCTCCACTTTCACTTTCATCAAGAGGCTTTTTAGTTCCTCTTCTTTTTCTGCCATAAGAGTGGTGTCATCTGCATATCTGAGGTTATTGATATTTCTCCCGGCAATCTTGATTCCAGCTTGTGCTTCTTCCAGTCAGTGTTTCTCATGATGTACTCTGCATATAAGTTAAATAAGCAGGGTGACAATATACAGCCTTGACGTACTCCTTTTCCTATTTGGAACCAGTCAGATAACCCCTTATTCTGGCTTGTGTATCTGGCATATATATCTTATGTATATTCTGGCTCATCTCTGGCTTGAGACCTTGTTTTCAAGGTCTATAGGTGCCTCTCAAGTGCACAGTCTCAACATTAACTGCAGGGTTTTAATCTGTTGCACTTGTCACTTTCAGAGTGGTTCCCCCTTCTTTGTTTATTTTGGCTTCCTCTGTTTTCAGTTCTCTTCCA
>NW_027218733.1:0-13575 GCF_027580195.1 Bos mutus
TGATCATTTGCCTCTGAAGGCAATGAACAAAAGAGCTTAGTAGGCAGGAATCAGTGAGCAGGCAATAATCATGGAACTCAGCTCTGAGAAATCATGCTGCTCAGCTGGCAATAATCAAGTAGATGAGCAGGCAGGAATTATGCAACACAGGTGGCAATTGTCAAGGAGATGACAGGCGGGAATCGTGCAGCTCAGCTGGCAATTGTCAAGCAAATGAGCAGACAGTAATCACGCAGCTCAGCAGGCCCTGATCACGTGACTGAGCATGCACTGATCACGTGACTGATCATGCACTGATCACCTGGCTTATCATGCATTGGTCATGTGACTCATCATGTGCTGATCATGTTTGGTGTCACACACTGATCATGTGCCTCTGGAGGCAATGAACATAGAGCTGAGTAGGCAAGAATCAGTCAGCAGGCTATAATAATGGAACTCAGCTCTGAGAAATCATGTTGCTCAGCTGTCAATAATCAAGTAGATGAGCAGGCAGGAATTACGCAGCACAGCTGGCAATTTTCAAGCAGATAACAGGCAGGAATCGTGCAGCTCAGCTGGCAATTGTCAAGCAGATGAGCAGACAGTAATCACGCAGCTCAGCAGGCCCTGATCTCGTGACTGATCATGCACTGATCTCATGGCTATCATGCCCGGCTCACGTGGCTGATCCTGCAATGATCACGTAGCTACCTTGTACGGGTCATGTGACTGATCATGCACTGATCACGTAATTGATCATGCACTGATCATGTGGCTGATCATGCACTGATCACGTGGCTGATCATACACTGATCACGTGACTGATCATGCACTGATCACGTGACTGATCATGCACTGATCACGTGGCTATCATGCACTGATACTTGGCTGGTCATACACTGATCACGTGCCTGGTCATGCACAGATTACGTGACTGATCATGCACTGATCACGTGACTGATCATGCACTGAGCACGTGGCTATCATGCACTAGTCACGTGGCTGATCATGCAATGATCATGTAGCTACCATGTACCAGTCACGTGACTGATCATACACCCAATAGGTGAATGATCATGCACTGATCACGTGGCTATCGTGCACCGTTCACGTGGCTGATCATACACTGATCACCTGCCTGGTCATGCACAGATCACGTGACTAATCATCAACTGATCACGTAGCTATCATGCACTGATCCCCTGGTTGATCATGCACTGATCACGTGGCTATCATGCAATGATCACGTGGCTATCATGCACTGATCACGTGGCTGATCATACTCTGCTCCCGAAAATGATCATGCACTGATCATGTGGCTATCATGCACTGCTCACGTGGCTGATCATGCAATGATCACGTAGCAACCATGTACTGGTCACGTGACTGATCATGCACTGATCACGTGACTGATCATGCACTGATCACGTGACTGATCATGCACTGATCACGTGACTGATCATGCACTGATCAGTTGACTATCATGCACTGATCACGTGGCTGATCATACACTGATCACGTGACTGATAATGCACTGATTATCTGGCTATCATGCACTCATTACCGGGCTATCATGCACTGATCACGTGGTTGATAATACTCTGCTCCCGAAACTGATCATGCACTGATCATGTGGCTATCATGCACGGCTCACGTGGCTGATCATGCAATGATCACGTAGCAACCATGTACTGGTCACGTGACTGATCATGCACTGATCACGTGACTGATCATGCACTGATCTCGTGACAGATCATGCACTGATCACGTGACTGATCATGCACTGATCAGTTGACTATCATGCACTGATTACTTGGCTGATCATACACTGATCACGTGACTCATAATGCACTGATCATCTGGCTATCATGCACTCATTACCGGGCTATCATGCACTGATCACGTGGTTGATCATACACTGATCACGAGACTGATCATGCACTGATCACGTCTATATCATGCACTGAGCACATGACTGCCCATGCACTGAACACGTGGATGATGATACACTGATCATCTGACAGATCATGCAGTGATCACCTGGCTATCATGCACTGATCAAGTCGCTGATCATACTCTGCTCCCGAAACTGATCATGCACTGATCACGTGGCTATCATGCACTACTCATGTGGCTGATCATGCAATGATCACCTAGCTACCATGTACTGGTCACGTGACTGATCATGCACTGATCACGTGGCTATCATGCACTGATCACTTGGCTGGTCATACACTGATCACGTGCCTGGTCATGCACAGATTACGTGACTGATCATGCACTGATCACGTGACTGATCATGCATTGATCATGTGGCTATCATGCACTACTCACGTGGCTGATCATGCAATGATCATGTAGTTACCATGTACCGGTCACGTGACTGATCATACACCCATCAGGTGACTGATCATGCACTGATCACGTGGCTATCATGCACTGTTCACATGATTTATCATACACTGATCACCTGCCTGGTCATGCACAGATCACGTGAATAATCATAAACTGATCACGTAGCTATCATGCACTGATCACCTGGCTGATCATGCAGTGATCACGTGGCTATCATGCAATGATCACGTGGCTATCATGCACTGATCACGTGGCTGATCATGCACTGATACGGTGACTGAGCATGGACTGATCACATGACTATCATGTAGTGATCACGTGACTTAATGGCGCTGATCATGTGACTGATCATGCGCTGATCATGTTTGCCTTCATACACTGATCATGTGCCTCTGGAGGCAATAAACAAAGAGCTGAGTAGGCACGAATCAAACAGTCAGCAGGCAATAATCATGGAAATCAGCTGTGAGGAATCATGCTGCTCAGCTGGCAATAATCAAGCAGCTGAGCAGGTAGGAATTACGCAGCACAGCTGGCAATTGTCAAGCAGATGTGCAGACAGTAATCACACAGCTCAACAGGTCCTGATCACGTGACTGAGCATGCACTGTTCACGTAGCTGATCATACACTGATCACGTGATTGGTCATGCACTGATCACTTGGATATCATGCACTGATCACGTGGCTGATCATACACTGTTCACGTGTCTGACCATGCACTGATCACGTGGCTGATCATACACTGCTCACGTAACTGATCATGCACTGATCACGTGGTTATCATGCACTGATCACGTGGCTGAACATGCACTGTTCACGTGGCTGATCATGCCCTGATCACGTGGCTATAATGCACTGATCACGTGGCTGATCATACACTGTTCACGTGCCTGGTCATGCACAGATCACGTGACTAATCATGAACTGATCACGTGGCTATAATTCACTGATCACGTGGATATCATGCACTGATTACGTGCCTGTCATGCACACATCACGTGACTAATCATGAACTGATCACGTAGGTATCATGCACTGATCACGTGGCTGATCATGCACTGATACCGTGACTGAGCATGGACTGATCACATGACTATCATGTAGTGATCACGTGACTTAATGGCGCTGATCATGTGACGGATCATGCGCTGATCATGTTTGCTATCATACACTGATCATGTGCCTCTGGAGGCAATAAACAAAGAGCTGAGTAGGCACGAATCAAACAGTCAGCAGGCAATAATCATGGAACTCAGCTGTGAGGAATCATGCTGCTCAGCTGGCAATAATCAAGCAGCTGAGCAGGCAGGAATTAGGCAGCACAGCTGGCAATTGTCAAGCAGATGACAGGCAGGAATCGTGCAGCTCAGCTGGCAATTGTCAAGCAGATGAGCAGACAGTAATCACGCAGCTCAGCAGGCCCTGATCACGTGACTGAGCATGCACTGTTCACGTGGCTGATCATACACTGATCACGTGATTGATCCTGCACTGATCACTTGGATATCATGCACTGATCACGTGGCTGATCATACACTGTTCACGTGTCTGACCATGCACTGATCACGTGGCTGATCATACACTGTTCACGTAACTGATCATGCACTGATCACGTGGCTATCATGCACTGATCACGTGGCTGAACACGCACAGTTCACATGGCTGATCACACACCTGTCACTTGACTGATCATGCACTGATCACGTGGCACTCATGCACTGATCACGTGGCTGATCATACTCTGCTCACGTAACTGATCATGCACACATCACGTGGCTATCATGCACTGCTCACGTGGCTCGTCATGGATTGATCACGATAGCTACCATATAACTGGTCACGTGACTGATCATGCACAGATCACGTAAATGATTATGCACTGTTCACGTGACTGATCATGTACTGATCACCTGACTGATCATACACTGATCACGTGGCTATCATGCTCTGCTCACGTGGCTACCATCACTGCACTGATCATGTTGCTGGTCATGCAATGATCACGTAGCTGATCATGTACTGGTCACATAACTGATCATGCACTGATCATGTAATTGATCATGCACTGATCACCTGGCTTATCATGCATTGATCATGTGACTGATCATGTGCTGGTCATGTTGTTGTCACACTCATCATGTGCCTCTGGAGGCAATGAACATAGAGCTGAGTAGGCAGGAATCAGTCAGCAGGCTATAATCATGGAACTCAGCTCTGAGAAATCATGCTGCTCAGCTGGCAATAATCAAGTAGATGAGCAGGCAGGAATTACGCAGCACAGGTGGCAAGTGTCAAGGACATGACAGGCAGGAATCGTGCACAGCTCAGCTGGCAATTGTTAAGCAGATGAGCAGACAGTAATCAAGCAGCTCAGCAGGCCCTGACCACGTGACTGAGCATGCACTGTTCACATGGCTGATCACACACCTATCACGTGACTGATCATGCACTGATCACGTGGCTCTCATGCACTGATCACGTGATTCATGCAGTGCTCACGTAATTGTATGCACTGATTACGTGGCTATCATGCACTGATGACGTGGCTGATCATGCACTGATCACATAGCTATCTTGCACTGATCACTTGGCTGATCATACACCCATCACGGGACTGATTTTGCACACCGATCACGGCGCTATCATGCATTGATTACATGACTGCACATGCACTGATCACGTGGATGATCATACACTGATCATGTGACTGATCATGCACTGATCACGTGACTGACCATGCACTGATCACGTGACTGATCATGCACTGATCACGTGGCTATCATGCAATAATCACGTGGCTATCATGCACTGATCACATGACTGATCATACACTGATCACGTGACTGATCATGCACTGATCAAGTGGCTATCATGCACTGATCACGTGGCTGATCATGCAATGATCATGTAGCTACCATGTACCCATCATGTGACCGATCATACACCCATCAGGTGACTGTGCACTGATCACGTGGATCATGCACTGATCACGTGGCTGATCATACACTGATCACCTGCCTGGTCATGCACAGATCAGTTGACTAATCATGAACTGATCACGAGCTATCATGTACTGATCACCTGGTTGATCATGCACTGATCACGTGGCTATCATGCACTGATCACGTGGCTGATCATGCAATGATCACGTGGCTGATCATGTACCATCACGTGACTGACCATACACCCATCAGGTGAATGATCATGCACTGATCACGTGGCTATAATGCACCGTTCACGTGGCTGATCATACACTGATCACCTTCCTGGTCATGCACAGATCACGTGACTAATCATCAACTGATCACGTAGCTATCATGCACTGATCCCCTGGTTGATCATGCACTGATCACGTGGCTATCATGCAATGATCACGTGGCTATCATGCACTGATCACGTGGCTGATCATGCACTGATCATGTGACTGATCATGCACTGATCACGTAGCTATCTTGCACTGGTCACTGGCTGATCATCACACAGATCACGGGACAGGGAATCACTGATCTGGGCGCTATCATGCATTGATTACATGTGGCTGATCATGCACTGATCACGTGGATGATCATACACTGATCACGTGACTGATCATGCACTGATCATGTAGCTACCAGGCACTGCTCACGTGGCTGATCATGCAATGATCACGTAGCTACCATGTACTGGTCACGTGAGTGATCATGCACGGATCACGTAATTAATCATGCACTGATCAGGTGACTTATCATGCACTGTTCCCGTGACTCATCAAGCACTGATCACGTGACTGATCATGCACTGATCTCGTGGCTATCATGCACTGATCACGTAGTGATCATGCACTGGTCACGTGAGTGATCATGCACTGATCACGTAATTAATCATGCACTGATCAGGTGACTTATCATGCACTGTTCCCGTGACTCATCAAGCACTGATCACGTGACTGATCATGCACTGATCTCGTGGCTATCATGCACTGATCACGTGCCTAATCATGCACTGATACCGTGACTGAGCATGAACTGATCACATAACTATCATGTAGTGATAACGTGACTTAATGGCGCTGATCAGGTGACTGATCATGCGCTGATCATGTTTGCTATCATACACTGATCATGTGCCTCTGGAGGCAAAAAACAAAGAGCTGAGTAGGCACGAATCAAACAGTCAGCAGGCAATAATCATGGAACTCAGCTGTGAGGAATCATGCTGCTCAGCTGGCAATAATTAAGCAGCAGTGCAGGCAGGAATTAGGCAGCACAGCTGGCAATTGTCAAGCAGATGACAGGCAGGAATCATGCAGCTCAGCTGGCAATTGTCAAGCAGATGAGCAGACAGTAATCACGCAGCTCAGCAGGCCCTGATCACGTGACTGAGCATGCACTGTTCACGTGGCTGATCATACACGGATCACGTGATTGATCATGCACTGATCACGTGGCTATCATGCACTGATCACGTGGCTATCATGCACTGTTCACGTGGCTGATCATACACTGATCACCAGCCTGGTCATGCACAGATCACGTGACAAATCATGAACTGATCACATAGCTATCATGCACTGATCACCTGGCTGATCATGCACTGATCACGTGGCTATCATGCAATGATCACGTGGCTATCATGCACTGATCACATGGCTATCATGCACTGATCACTTGGCTGGTCATACACTGATCACGTGCCTGGTCATGCACAGATTACATGACTGATCATGCACTGAACACGTGACTGATCATGCACTGATCACGTGGCTATCATGCACTACTCACGTGGCTGATCATGCAATGATCATGTAGCTACCATGTACCGGTCAGGTGACTGATCATACACCCATCAGGTGACGGATCATGCACTGATCACGTGGCTATCAGGCACTGATCACTTGGCTATCATGCACTGTTCACGTGGCTGATCATACACTGATCACCTGCCTGGTCATGCACAGATCACGTGACAAATCTTGAACTGATCACATAGCTATCATGCACTG
This sequence comes from Bos mutus, assembly GCF_027580195.1. Lineage (NCBI taxonomy): Eukaryota > Metazoa > Chordata > Mammalia > Artiodactyla > Bovidae > Bos > Bos mutus. Next base: position 7,321 of record NW_027218733.1, read on the forward strand.
ATCACCTGGCTGATCATGCACTGATCACGTGGCTATGATGAAATGATCACGTGGCTATCATGCACTGATCACGTGGCTGATCATGCACTGATACCGTGACTGAGCATGGACTGATCACATGACTATCATGTAGTGATCACGTGACTTAATGGCGCTCCTTTTGTGACTGATCATGCGCTGATCATGTTTGCTATGATACACTGATCATGTGCCTCTCGAGGCAATAAACAAGGAGCTGAGTAGGCATGAATCAAACAGTCAACAGGCAATAATCATGGAACTCAGCTGTGAGGAATCATGCTGCTCAGCTGGCAAAAATCAAGCAGCTGAGCAGGCAGGAATTATGCAGCACAGCTGGCAATTGTCAAGCAGATGAAAGGCAGGAATCGTGCAGTTCAGCTGGCAATTGTCAAGCAGATGAGCAGACAGTAATCACGCAGCTCAGCAGGCCCTGATCACGTGACTGAGCATGCACTGATCACGTAGCTATCTTGCACTGATCACTTGGCTGATCATACACTCATCACGGGACTGATCGTGCACTGATCACGGCGCTATCATGCATTGACTACATGACTCCACAGGCACTGATCACTTGGATAATCATGCACTGATCACGTGACTGACGATGCACTGATCACGTGACTGGTCATGCACTGATCACGTGGCTGATCATGCACTGATCTCACGAGGCTGATCATGCAATGATCACGTAGCTACCATGTACTGGTCACGTGACTGATCATGCACTGATCACGTAATTGATCATGCACTGATCATGTGGCTGATCATGCACTGATCACGTGGCTGATCATGCACTGATCACGTGACTGATCATGCACTGATCACGTGACTGATCATGCACTGATCACGTGGCTATCATGCACTGATCACTTGACTGGTCATACACTGATCACGTGCCTGGTCATGCACTGATCATTTGGTGATCATGCACTGATCACGTGACTGATCATGCACTGATCACGTGGCTGATCATGCACTGATCACGTGGCTATCATGCACTGCTCATGTGGCTGATCATGCAATGATCACGCAGCTACCATGTACTGGTCACATGACTGATCATGCACTGATCACATGACTGATCATGCAGTGATCACGTGGCTATCATGCACTACTCACGTGGCTGATCATGCAATGATCACGTGCTATCTGCTATCATGTACTGGTCACATGACTGATCATGCACTGATCACATGACTGATCATGCAGTGATCACGTGGCTGATCATGCACTGATCACGTGGCTGATCATGCATGATCATCGTGACTGATCATGCACTGGTCACGTGGAATGATGCACTGATCAGGTGACTGATCATGCACTGATCACGTGGCTATCATGCACTGATCACGAGACTGATCATGCATTGATCACGTCTATATCATGCACTTATCACATGACTGCCCTTGCACTGATCACGTGGATGATCATACACTAATCATGTGACAGATCATGCACTGATCACGTGGCTGATCATGCACTGATACCGTGACTGAGCATGGACTGATCACATGACTATCATGTAGTGATCACGTGACTTAATGGCGCTGATCATGTGACGGATCATGCGCTGATCATGTTTGCTATCATACACTGATCATGTGCCTCTGGAGGCAATAAACAAAGAGCTGAGTAGGCACGAATCAAACAGTCAGCAGGCAATAATCATGGAACTCAGCTGTGAGGAATCATGCTGCTCAGCTGGCAATAATCAAGCAGCTGAGCAGGCAGGAATTAGGCAGCACAGCTGGCAATTGTCAAGCAGATGACAGGCAGGAATCGTGCAGCTCAGCTGGCAATTGTCAAGCAGATGAGCAGACAGTAATCACGCAGCTCAGCAGGCCCTGATCACGTGACTGAGCATGCACTGTTCACGTGGCTGATCATACACTGATCACGTGATTGATCCTGCACTGATCACTTGGATATCATGCACTGATCACGTGGCTGATCATACACTGTTCACGTGTCTGACCATGCACTGATCACGTGGCTGATCATACACTGTTCACGTAACTGATCATGCACTGATCACGTGGCTATCATGCACTGATCACGTGGCTGAACACGCACAGTTCACATGGCTGATCACACACCTGTCACTTGACTGATCATGCACTGATCACGTGGCACTCATGCACTGATCACGTGGCTGATCATACTCTGCTCACGTAACTGATCATGCACACATCACGTGGCTATCATGCACTGCTCACGTGGCTCGTCATGGATTGATCACGTAGCTACCATATAATGGTCACGTGACTGATCATGCACAGATCACGTAATTGATCATGAACTGATCACGTGGCTGATCATGCAGTGATCACCTGACTGATCATACACTGATCACGTGGCTATCATGCTCTGCTCACGTGGCTATCATGCACTGATCACGTTGCTGATCATGCAATGATCAGGTAGCTACCATGCACTGGTCACGTGACTGATCATGCACTGATCACGTGGCTGATCATGCACTGATCACGTGACTGATCATGCACTGATCACGTGGCTATCATGCAATAATCACGTGGCTATCATGCACTGATCACATGACTGATCATACACTGATCACGTGACTGATCATGCACTGATCAAGTGGCTATCATGCACTGATCACGTGGCTGATCATGCAATGATCATGTAGCTACCATGTACCCATCATGTGACCGATCATACACCCATCAGGTGACTGATCATGACACTGATCACGTGGCTATCATGCACTGTTCACGTGGATGATCATACACTGATCACCTGCCTGGTCATGCACAGATCAGTTGACTAACCATGAACTGATTACGTAGCTATCATGTACTGATCACCTGGCTGATCATGCACTGATCACGTGGCTATCATGCAATGATCACGTGGCTATCATGCACTGATCACGTGGCTGATCATGCACTGATCACCGTGACTGAGCATGGACTGATCACCTGACTATCATGTAGTGATCACGTGACTGATCATGCACTGATCTCGTGGCTATCATGCACTGATCCCTGGTTGATCATGCACTGATCACGTGGCTATCATGCAATGATCACGTGGCTATCATGCACTGATCACGTGGCTGATCATGCACTGATACCGTGACTGAGCATGGACTGATCACATGACTATCATGTAGTGATCACGTGACTTAATGGCGCTGATCATGTGACTGATCATGCGCTGATCATGTTTGCTATCATACACTGATCATGTGCCTCTGGAGGCAATAAACAATGAGCTGAGTAGGCACGTATCAAACAGTCAGCAGGCAATAATCATGGAACTCAGCTGTGAGGAATCATGCTGCTCAGCTGGCAATAATCAAGCAGCTGAGCAGGCAGGAATTACACAGAACAGCTGGCAATTGTCAAGCAGATGACAGGCGGGAATCATGCAGCTCAGCTGGCAATTGTCAAGCAGATGAGCAGACAGTAATCACGCAGCTCAGCAGGCCCTGATCACGTGACTGAGCATGCACTGTTCACCTGGCTGATCATACACTGATTACGTGATTGATTGATGCGCTGATATCTTGGATATCATGCACTGATCACGTGGCTGATCATACACTGCTCACGTAACTGATCATGCACAGATCACGAATTGATCATGAACTGATCACGTGGCTGATCATGCAGTGATCACATAGCTACGATGTATCACTGGTCCGTGAGTGATCATGCACTGATCACGTAATTGATCATGCACTGATCACGTGGCTGATCATGCACTGAAAACATGACTGATCATGCACTGATCACGTGACTGATCATGCACTGATCACGTGGCTATCATGCACTGCTCACGTGGCTGATCATGCAATGATCACGCAGCTACCATGTACTGGTCACATGACTGATCATGCACTGATCACGTAATTGATCATGCACTGATCACCTGGCTTATCATGCATTGATCATGTGACTGATCATGTGCTGATCATGTTTGGTGTCACACACTGATCATGTGCATCTGGAGGCAATGAACAAAGAGCTGAGTAGGCAGGAATCAGTCAGCAGGCTATAATCATGGAACTCAGCTCTGAGAAATCATGCTGCTCAGCTGGCAATAATCAAGTAGATGAGCAGGCAGGAATTATGCAACACAGGTGGCAATTGTCAAGGAGATGAGAGGCAGGAATCGTGCAGCTCAGCTGGCAATTGTCAAGCAGATGAGCAGACAGTAATCACACAGCTCAGCAGGCCCTGATCACGTGACTGATCATGCACTGATCTCGTGGCTATCATGCACGGCTCACGTGGCTGATCATGCAATGATCACGTAGCTACCATGCACTGGTCATGTGACTGATCATGCACTGATCACGTAATTGATCATGCACTGATCATGTGGCTGATCATGCACTGATACTTGGCTGGTCATACACTGATCACATGCCTGGTCATGCACAAATTACGTGACTGATCATACACTGATCACGTGACTGATCATGCACTGATCACGTGACTGATCATGCACTGATCACGTGGCTATCATGCACTGATACTTGGCTGGTCATACACTGATCACATGCCTGGTCATGCACACATTACGTGACTGATCATGCACTGATCACGTTGCTATCATGCACTAGTCACGTGGCTGATCATGCAATGATCATGTATCTACCATGTACCGGTCACGTGACTGATCATACACCCATCAGGTGAATGATCATGCACTGATCACGTGGCTATCATGCACCATTCACGTGGCTGATCATACACTGATCACCTTCCTGGTCATGCACAGATCACTTGACTAATCATCAACTGATCACGTAGCTATCATGCACTGATCCCCTGGTTGATCATGCACTGATCACGTGGCTATCATGCAATGATCACGTGGCTATCATGCACTGATCACGTGGCTGATCATGCACTGATCATGTGACTGATCATGCACTGATCACGTAGCTATCTTGCACTGGTCACTTGGCTGATCATACACTCATCACGGGACAGATCGTGCACTGATCACGGCGCTATCATGCATTGATTACATGACTCCACATGCACTGATCACGTGGATGATCATACACTGATCACGTGACTGATCATGCACTGGTCAAGTAGCTACCATGCACTGCTCACGTGGCTGATCATGCAATGATCACGTAGCTACCATGTACTGGTCACGTGACTGATCATGCACTGATCACGTAATTGATCATGCACTGATCATGTGGCTGATCATGCACTGATCACGTGGCTGATCATACACTGATCACGTGACTGATCATGCACTGATCACGTAGCTATCATGGACTGATCACGTGTCTATCATGCAGTACTCACGTGGCTGATCCTGCAATGATCACGTAGCTAAAATGTACTGGTCACGTGACTGATCATGCAAAGGTAACGTAATTGATCATGCACTGATCACGTGACTGATCATGCACTGATCACGTGGCTATCATACACTGCTTACCTGGCTGATCATACAATGATCACATAGCTACCATGTACTGGTCACGTGACTGATCATGCACTGATCACGTAATTGATCATGCACTGATCACGTGGCTGATGATACACTGATCACCTGACTGATCATGCACTGTTCACGTGACTGATCATGCACTGATCACGTGGCTATCATGCACTGATCACGTGGCTATCATGCACTGATCATGCATCAGCGTGGCTGATCATGCACTGGTCACGATGATCGTCACTACCATGCACTGATCACGTGACTGATCATGCACTGATCTCGTGACTGCTATCATGCACTGCTTCTGTGTGGCTGATCATGTAATGATCACGCAGCTACCATGTACTGGTCACATGACTGATCATGCACTGATCACGTAATTGATCATGCACTGATCACCTGGCTTATCATGCATTGATCATGTGACTGATCATGTGCTGATCATGTTTGGTGGCAATGAACAAAGAGCTTAGTAGGCAGGAATCAGTGAGCAGGCAATAATCATGGAACTCAGCTCTGAGAAATCATGCTGCTCAGCTGGCAATAATCAAGTAGATGAGCAGGCAGGAATTATGCAACACAGGTGGCAATTGTCAAGGAGATGACAGGCAGGAATCGTGCAGCTCAGCTGGCAATTGTCAAGCAAATGAGCAGACAGTAATCACGCAGCTCAGCAGGCCCTGATCACGTGACTGAGCATGCACTGATCACGTGACTGATCATGCACTGATCACCTGGCTTATCATGCATTGATCATGTGACTGATCATGTGCTGATCATGTTTGGTGT
>NW_027218734.1:0-7633 GCF_027580195.1 Bos mutus
GTGGCTGATCGGGGAAATGACCACCTGACTGCGCTCCTGGTCGTGGCTGATCGTACAATCCCTGACTGGGGCATGCCGTCGGGAAACCCACTCGCATGCCCCGATGGCGTGGCTGGTGGGACTGATCACGTGGCTCATCATGCACTGATCACGTGTTTATCCGGCAGTGATCAGTGACGGAAACGCTGATCAGGGACTGTCCCCACTGTCCCGTGGTCATCAGGGAAATGACCACCTGACTGGGCATGCGGTGATCCACGTGGCTGTCGTTCACTGATCCGATGTTTTATCATGCGGTGATCGCGTGACTGAGGAGGCGCTGCGTCGCGTGGCTGTGCGGTCAGTGATCACGTGGCTGAGCGAGCACTGATCTCGTGACTGAGCATCCACTGACCACATGTGCCGGGCGGTGAGACATTCCACTCTGGACAAAATACCGCCCAGGAAGGAGAGGCTGACATGCATAAATCTTGAGGCGAGCCTCAGGAGTCCCGGATATTATAGAGCATCTCCCCCAAAATAACCAGAAGTTGGCCTACTTTGTTGCTTTGTGCTCTCACCTCCCTGATTTCACTGAGGCTGTCCCCACCACCATCTCGCTCTCTCTGTCAAGAGTTAACACAGCTCCAATTCATATAAAGTTCCTTGATATTCTTCCATGTAGCTTCCAGCCGAGTCTCCATCTGGATCGCGGAACCCACCACCTTCCCTAGTATGCCTGGGCTGCTAAGACCCACTCAGTTGTCTAGGGTGAGGCACCTTCCGCTCTTCGAGCGCCTGAGGCCTCGTAAGTGGTGCAAACTTCTTGTCTTGAAGTTTGATTGGTCTCAGCGTAAACCAAGCTACTCAGTCACTTTTTCTCCCACATTTTCCTGCTGAGCTATCCTCATACTATTCTTCTTGATATCTCTGTGAGCATATAAATAGTCGCCTAGGCCATCTCTCCTTGAATACCCTGGATCAGCTGGGGCTGGTCCCGGCAGTGGCGCCCGAACAGGGACCTCAAGAGCAATACTCAAGAGCTGAGCAGGTGCAGACCACGCAATCAGCGGGGTATAAACGCGGGCTGAGCGGCGACGATTCATGCTGCTCAACTGGCAATAATCAAGCAGGTGACCGGGCGGGATCGCGCGGCTCACCCGGCAATTGCCAGAAGCGGGTATGCCGACAGGAATCACACGGCTCAGCAGGCCCTGATCACGTGACTCTGCAGGCACTGATCCGTGGCTGATCAGTACAGATCACGTGATTGAGCATGCACTGATCAGGTGACTGCGCGCGTACACTGATGGCGTGGCTGATCGGGCACTGATCCGTGGCTCATCATACCTGATCACGTGTTTATCGGCGTGATCAGTGACTGACGAGCGCGCTGATCATGGGACTGTGCCGCACTGATCCCCGTGGCTGATGAGGGGAGCCACCCTGACGCCCATGCACTGATCGTGGCTGATCAGTACAGATCCGTGACTGAGCATGCGCTGATCAGGTGACTGGCATGCACTGATAGCGTGGCTGATCGGGCACCTGATCACGTGGCTCATCATGCACTGATGCGTGTTTATCAGGCGGTGATCAGTGACACGAGGCTCTGATCGCCAGGACTGTACCGCACTGACGCGTGGCTGATCGGGAACAGCCACCCTGACTGCGCGCGCAGTAATCACGTAAGCTGTTCGTTCAGTGATCACGTGGCTGATCCTCCCGGTGATCACGTGAGCTGAAAGGCGCTGATCGTGACTGCAATCAGTGATCATGGCTGATCGTGCACTGTCTCGTGACTGAGCAGCATGACATGCAGGGGCGGGGAGGCATTCCCTCTGGACAAAGGTCATGAGGAGGAGGCAAGCATGCGCCAAATGCGAGACCGAGGCCTCAGAGTCCCACCGGATATTCTCGAGGCATCTCCCCCAAAAAACCAAGTCTGCCTACTGTATTTGCTTTGTGCTCTCACCTCTGATTTCACTGGGGCTGTCCCCACCACCATCTCGCTCTCTCTGTCAAAGTTAACTTACAGCTCAATTCATCGGTTCCTTGTCATTCTTCCTTTAACTGGCCGGAGTCTCCATCTGGGCCTTGGAACCCTGCAACTTCTAATTATGCCTGGGCTGCTAAGACCCACTCAAGAAGGTGTCTGGGGTGAGGCACCTTCCGCTCTTCGAGAGGTGCCTGCGCCTCTCGTAAAAGTGGTGCAAACTTCTTGTCTTGAAGTTTTGTTGGTCTCCCAGCAATAAACCAAACTACTCAGTCTCTTTTTCTCACGAATTTTCACTACAGGCTATCCTCTTACTATTCTTCTTGATATCTCCCAGTGGGCATATGGAAATAGTCCTTCAGGCCATGTCTCTTTGGAATGCCCTGGATCAGCTGGGGCTGGTCCCGACAGGCGCCCAAACAGGGACCTCGAGGCAATACTCAAAGGCCTGAGCAGACCGAACCACGCCCAATCAGCAGACTATAAGCATGGAGCTGGTAGTGGCGATTGTGCTGCTCAACTGTCAATAATCAAGCAGGTGACCAGGCAGGAATCACGAGCTCAGCGGGCAATTGCCAAGCAGATGAGGCGACAGGAATCACGCAGCTCAGCAGGTGGCCTGATCACGTGACTCTGCAGGCACCTATTCATGTGGCGATCCATTTTAAATCATGTGACTGAGCATGCACTGGTCAGGTGACTGCATGCACTGATGGCTGATGGGCACTGATCACGTAGCTCATCATACTGATCACATATTTTATCGGGCGGTGATCCCAGTGGCTGGCGATGCTGATCGTAGGACTGTGCGCGCGCACTGATCCCGTGGCTGATCAGGACTGACCACCTGACTGATCGGTGATCACTGATGCGTTCCTGATCATATTTTATCACGGTGATCACGTGGATGATCAGGTGACTCTGATAGTGATCCGTGGCTGATCGTTCACTGATCACGTATTTATGATCATGATCCACGTGATCGAACCCCTGATCATGGCGCAGTCCGTGCCTGATCGTGCACTGATTCACTCTGGACAACCAGCCTGGGCCGGTGAGGCATTTCCACTCTAAGGTCGCAGGAAGGAGGCGGCATAAATGCGGGGCCGGGCCTCGAGTCACCGGATATTCGACATCTCCCCCAAAATAACCAGAAGTCTGCCTGCTTTCTTGCTTTGTGCTCTCACCTCTGATTCACTGGTCTGTCCCACCACGCTCTCTCCTCTGTCAAGAAGTTAGCTTACAACTCCAATTCATAAGTTCCCTGTCATTCTTCCTGTAACTTGGGCAGTCTCCATCTGGGCGAGGAACCCCTGCCTTCCTGGTGTGCTGACTGCTAAGACCCACTCGAAGTTGTCTAGGGTGGGGCACCTTCCGGCTCTTAGGAGCGCCTCGCAGTCGTAAGTGGTGCAAACTTCTTGTCTTGAAGTTTTGATTGGTCTCCCAGCGTAAACCAAGCTAATCAGTCTCTTTCTCACGAATTTTCCTGCTACTGAGCTATCCTCATACTATTCTTCTTGATATCTGTGAGCATATAAATAGCCACCTGGGCCATCTCTCGCCGAATACCCTGGATCAGCTGGGGCTGGTCCCGGGCAAGTGGCGCTCGAACAGGGACCTCAGGAGGCAATACTCAAAGAGCTGAGCAGGCGAATCACGCAATCATCGGGCAATAAAGCAGGGCTGAGCAGTGACGAATCATGCTGCTCAACTTCGCGTAATGAAGCAGGTGACCGGGCAGGATCACGCGGCTCGGCTGACAGTTGTCAAGCAGATGAGGCGACAGGAATCACTGCGCCGACTCGTGAGCCCCTGATCACGTGACTCTGCGGGGCGCTGATCGTGGCTGATCAAGTACGAATCGTGACTGAGCATGCACTGATCAGGTGACTATCATCACACTGATAGCGTGGCTGATCGGCCTGATAGCGTGGCTCATCATGCACTGATCGCGTGTTTATCAGGCGGTGATCAGGGATTGACGAGGCGCTGATCGGGGACTACGCGCTGATCCCGTGGCTGATCGGGCAGCCACCTGACTGCGCATGCAGTGATCGCGTGGCTGGTGATTCACTGATCGCGTGTTTATCGCTCGGTGATCACGTGACTGAGGCGCTGATCGCGTGACTGTGCGTCAGTGATCATGTGGCTGAGCGTGCACTGATATCGTGACTGAACATGCACTGACCATGTGCCTGGAGCGGTGAGGCATTCCCTCTGGACAAGGTCATGAGAAGGAAGCTCGGCATACTCAAATGCAGGGCAGGCCTCAGGAGTCACCGGATATTCTCAGCATGCCCCCAAAAAAACCAAAGTCTGCCTACTTTGTTGCTTTGTGCTCTCACCTCTGATTTCACTGGGGCTGTCCCCACCACCATCTCGCTCTCTCTGTCAAAGAGTTAAGTACACCTCCAATTCATAAAGTTCCTTGTCATTCTTCCTTTAACTTTGCTGAGTCTCCATCTGGGGCGAAGACCCTGCTTACTAATTGTGCCTGGGCTGCTAAGACCCACTCAGAAGGTGTCTGGGGAGGCACCTTCCGCTCTTGAGAGGGCGCCTGCACCTACGTAAGTGGTGCAAACTTCTTGTCTTGAAGTTTGATTGGTCTCCTCGTAAACCAAGCTACTCAGTCTCTTTTTCTCCACCGATTTTCCTGCAGGCTCTCCTCATACTATTCTTCTTGCGCATCTCCAGTTAGCATATAAATAGTCACCTCCCATCTCTCCTTGAATGCCCTGGATCAGCTGGGGCTGGTCCCGGCGAGATGGCGTTGACAGGGACCTCAGGAGGCAATACTCAAGAGCTGAGCGAACCACGAACCACGCAATCGGCAGGCAATAAGCGTGGAGCTGAGCGGTGACGAATCATGCTGCTCAACTGGCAATAATGAAGCAGGTCGCCGCTGGCGGGAATCAGGCAGCTCAGCTGGCAGTTGTCATGCAGATGAGCCAGCGGGAATCACGCAGCTCAGCAGGCCTGATCACGTGACTCTGCAGGCGCTGATCCGTGGCTGATCAAGTCGTGACGAGCATCACGTGACTGGCTATCATGCTGATCGCGTGACTGCGCGTGGCTGACCGTGGATTGGGCACTGATCACGTGGCTCATCATACTGATCACGTGTTTATCAAGCAGTGATCAGTGACTGACAAGCGCTGATCATGGGACTGTGCGCACTGATCCGTGGCTGATCAGGAACTGACCACCTGAGTTCGCAGTGCGGTCACGTGGCTGATGGTTCACTGATCACGTGTTTATCATTCGGTGATCACGTGACTGAGGCGCGCTGATCACGTGACTGTACCTCCCAGTGATCACGTGGCTGATCATGCACTGATATCGTGACTGAACATGCACTGACCATGTGCCTGGGCCGGTGAGGCATTCCACTCTGGACAGGGTCATGAGAGGAGGCTCGGCATCATAAAATCTGCAGGACCCGAGCCTCAGGAGTCCCCCGGATATTCTGGCATCTCCCCCAAGGCAAATTCAAGTCTACCCCTTGTTGCTTTGTGCTCTCACCTCTGATTTCACTGGGGGCTGTCCCCACACCATCTAAACTCTCTGTCAAAGTTAACACAGCTCAATTCATAAAGTTCCTGTCATTCTTCCCTGTAAGTTTCCAGCCCGGGTCTCCATCTGGAGTCTGGAACCCTGCACGCTTCTAGTGTACACTGGGCTGCTAAGACCACTTTCGAAGGTGTCTAGGGTGAGGCACCTTCCGCTCTTCGAGGCGCCTCAAACCTACGTAAGTGGTGCAAACTTCTTGTCTTGAAGTTTAGTTGGTCTCCCGTAAGCCAAACTACTCAGTCTCTTTTCTGCAATTCCTAAGCTATCCTCATACCTATTCTTCTTTATATCTCCCAGTGAACATATAAATAGCGCCCTAGGCCATCTGGCCATCTCTCCCTTGGAATACCCTGGATCAGCTGGGGCTGGTCCCGGCAGAGAATGGCGCCCGAACAGGGACCTCAGGGCCAATACTCAAAAGCTGAACAGGACATGAACCGCGCAATCAGCGGGCTATAAGCGGGGCTGTGCAGCGGCCGAATCATGCTGCTCAACTTTAAATAATCAAGCGGTGACAGGCAGGAATCACACGGCTCGGCTTGCGGTGCAAGCAGAAAGGCGACGGAATCGCGGCTCAGCAGGCACTGATCACGTGGCTGATCAGTACATCAACGTGACTGGCATGTGCTGTCGGTGGCTGCGCATGCACTGATGGCGTGGCTGGTGGGACTGATCCGTGGCTCATCAAGCTGATCAATCTGTTTATCAGGCAGTCCCGGTGACTGACAAGCGCTGATCATGGGACTGTGCCGCGCACTGATCCGTGGCTGATGAGGACGGCCACCTGACTGCGCGCGCCCAGTGATCACGTGATCATTCACTGATCGCGTGTTTATCATCTGGTGATCACGTGGCTGAGGCGCTGATGAGGTGAATGTGATGTCATCCATCACGTGGATCGTGCACTGATATCGTGGAATGAGCATGCACTGACCATGTGCTCCGGAGCCAGTGAGGCATTCACTCTGGACAAAGGTCTCAGGAGGAGGCTCGGCATAGGCAAATCTTGGGACCCGAGCCTCAGGGTACCCGGATATTTCGAGCATATCCCCCAAAATAACCAGAGTCGGCCCTTTGTTGCTTTGGTCTCACCTCTCTGATTTCACTGGGGCTGTCCCCACCACCATCTCGCTCTCTCTGTCAAAGGGTTAACCCTCCAATTCATAAGTTCCTGTCATTTCTTCTGTAAGTTCCGCGTGTCTCCATCTGGGCGAGGAACCCCACAACTTCCTGAGTATACCTGGGCTGCTAAGACCCACTCGAGAAGGTGTCTATGGTGAGGCTTCAGCTCTTCGAGAGGGTGCCTGCGGACTCGTAAGTGGTGCAAACTTCTTGTCTTCAAGTTTGATTGGTCTCCTACGTGAAACAAATTACTCAGTCTCTTTTCTCACGAGATTTTCCTGGAAGCTATCCTCATACTATTCTTCTTGATATCTCTGATTGGCATATAAATAGTCACCCTAGGCCATCTCTCCTTGAACACCTGGATCAGCTGGGGCTGGTCCCCGGCAGGTGGCGAACAGGGACTCAGGAGGCAATACTCAAGGCTGAGCAGACCTGAATCGCGCCCAATCTCATCAGGCTATAGGCATGGGGCTGAGCAGTGACGAATCATGCTGCTCAACTGGCAATAATGAAGCAGGTGACCAGGCAGCAGATCGCCCAGCTCAGCTGCGGTGTCAAGCAGATGAGCCGACGGGAATCACGCGGCTCAGCGAGCCTGATCCGTGGCTCTGCGGCGCTGATCACGTGGCTGATCAGTACAGATCACGTGACTGGGCATGCACTGATCAGGTGATTGCGCATGCACTGATAGCGTGGCTGATCACGGCTGGCTCATCATGCACTGATCACGTGTTTATCAGGCGGTGATCCCAGTGACGACGAGCGCTGATCGCTAGGACTGTACAGGTCTGAGGAAGGAGGCTCGGCATCATAAAGCGGGATCGAGCCTCAGGAGTCCCGGATATTCTCGAGCATTCCCCCAAAACCAGAGTCTGCCTACTTTGTGCTTTGTGCTCTCACCTCTGGCTTTACTGGGGCTGTCCCTACCACCATCTCTCTCTCTCTGTCAAAGGTTAACACAGC
>NW_027218735.1:0-12688 GCF_027580195.1 Bos mutus
GCGTGGATGATGGGCACTGATCACTGGCTCATCATCCGATCCTTTTTCAGGCGTGATCAGTGACTGACAGCGCTATCTGGGGCTGTCCGCCTGATCCGTGGCGATCAGGCGCCACCCGACTGCGCTGCGTGATCCTGGCTGATTTCACTGATCCCCGTTTACTCCGTGATCCCCCGGGGCTGAAAACGTGATCCGTGACTGTGCCCTCCCCGTGATCCCTGGTGATCACCCGTTCGTGACTGAGCGACGACCCTGTGCCGGGCGGTGAGGGATTCCACTGGACAAGGTCCGGGGAAACTCGCTCCAAATCGGGACCGAGCCTCAGAGTCACCGGATATTCTCGGCATCTCCCAAAAAAAACCAGAGTTCCTCTTTTGCTTTGTGTCTCACCTCTGATTTCCGGGCTGTCCCCACCCCCATCTTTTTTCTCTCTGTCAAAGGTTCCAGCTCAATTCATAAAATTCCGTCATTCTTCCTGCACTTCCGGTCTCCATCTTTGGGGGCCCCCCCCCTTATGCCTGGGCTGCTAAAACCCCCTAGAAAAGGGGTCTGGGGGAGACCCTTCGCTCTTCGAGGGCCTCAAACTGTAAAATGGTGCAAACTTCTTGTCGAGTTTTTTGGTCTCCGCGTAAACCCAAACCTCAGTCTCTTTTCTCCCCCCAATTTTTTCCCGAGCTATCCTCATACTTTAATCGATTTTCTGATGGCATATAAATGTGCCTAGGCCCTCTCTGGAATCCCCTGGTCGCTGGGGCTGGTCCCGGCAGAAACCGCGGGGACCCCGGGCAATCTCAAAAAATGAGCAGACACAACGGCAATCGCGGCTTAAGCTGGGCTGAGGTGGGGGAACACCCCAACTGGCAATAATCAAACGGTGACCGGCGAAATCACGCGTCAGCGGGCTTCCAAGCAATGAGCCCAGGGAATCCCGTCAGCAGGCCTGATCCGTGACTCTGCGGCCGACCGTGGCGGCAAGTACGATCCTGACTGAGCATGCCGTCGGTGACTGGGCGCACTGAAACCCCTGGATGATCGGGCACGATCGTGGCTCTCGCACTGATCCTGTTTATCAGGCGTTCCCCTGACTGCAAGGGTGATCGGGTGTTTCCACTATCCTGTGTTTAGGGGGCCACCGCTGCGCGTCGTGATCCGGGGTGTGTTCACTGATCACCTGTTTATCTCCCCGGGGATCACGGGACTGGGGGAAAATCCGTGCTTGCATCAGTGTCATCGTCAGCCCGATTTGACAGCATGCACTGACCATGCCCCCGGCCCCGGGGAGGGGATTCCCTCTGGACAAAGGTCATGGGAAAAGGCTGGCATCCCTCCGGGACCCCGGGCCCCAGGGCCCCGGATATTTTATCTCCCCCAAAATAACCCGAGTCCCTCTTCCCACCACCCTCTCCCCCCCTCTCTGTCAGGGTTAACACAGCTCAATTCATAAATTCCTTTTCATTCTTCCCCCGAACTTCCAGAGTCTCCATCTGGGCGGGACCCCCCCTTTTCCGGGGTGCTAAACCCACTAGAAGGTGTCTGGGTGGCCCCTTCGCTCTTGGAGGGGGCCCCTCCTAAATGGTGCAAACTTCTTGTCTTGAAGTTTTTTGGTCTCGCGTAAACCCAAACTCTCAGTCTCTTTTTTCCACAGATTTTCCCACTGAGCTATCCTCTTACTATTATTCTTGATATTCTGTGAGCATATAAATATCGCCCCCGACCATCTCTCCTTGAATACCCCGGATCAGTAGGGGTGGTCCTGGCAGGTGGCCGACAGGGACCCCAAGGCAATAATCAAAGAGCTGAGCGAACCGCAACCCCCAATCAGCAGGCTATAAGGGGAAAGGGCAGTGCGAAACATGCTGCTCAACTGGCAATAATCAAGCGGTGACCAGGCAGGAATCTCGCAGCCGCGGTTCCAAACGAATGAGGCGGCGAATCCGCGGGTAGCGGCCTGATCGCTGACTCTGCAAGCCGTCACGTGGCTGATAATACAATCCCTGACTGAGCATGCACTGATCAGGTGACTGGGCATGCCTGTGCGTGGCTGTGGGCACTGATCGTGGTCTGCCGATCGTATTCATCAGGCAGTGATTGACGACGGCGCTGATCTGGGGCTGTCCCACTGATCCGTGGGTGATCAAACTGACCCCTGACTGCGCTCGGGGATCAGTGCTGTCGTTCCGTCTGTTTATATCACGGTGATCCCGGGCGAGGCGATGATCCGTGACTGTCGTCGGGGATCCGTGGCGTCCGCCCGATTCGTGACTGACATGCACTGACCTTTTGCCCCGGGGGTGAGGCATTCCACTCTGGACAAGGTCCGAAGGAAGGAGGCTCGGGAAGCCCAAAACGCACCCAGCCTCAGGTGTCCACCCCGGGTATTCCGAGCATCTCCCATAAAATAACCAGAGTCCCTACTTTACCCTTTTTGCTCTCACCTCATTTCCTGGGGTGTCCCCACCACCATCTCTCTCTGTCAAAAGGGTTTAAAACCCGCTCAATTCATAAAGTTCTTGTCATTCTTCCCCGTAACTGGAGTCTCCATCTGGGGGCAACCCCCGCAACTTCCTAAATTTTGCCTGGGCTTAAGCCCCCTTTTGAGAAGGTGTCTGGGGTAGGGGACCTTCCGCTCTTCGAGGGCCTGCTCGTAATGGTGCCCAAAATTCTTGTCTTGAAGTTTTATTGGTCTCATAAACCAAGCTACTCAGTCTCTTTTCTCACCCGTTTTCCTACTGAGCTATCCTCATGCTATTATTCTTGATACTGATGGCATATAAATATCGCCTGGCCATCTCTCTTGGAATACCCCGGATCCTGGGGCTGGTCCCGCGAAGAGCCCCAGGGACCTCAGGAGGAATACTCAAAAAGATGAGCGAACCACAAACAATCAGCGGCTATAAACTGGGCTGACATTTACGAATTGCTGCTCAGCTGGCGGTAATCAAGCAGGTGACAGGCGAAATCACGCGCTCGGGCGGTGCCAAGCAGATGGGCCGACGGAATCACGCGGCTCCCGCAGGCCTGATCGCGTGACTCTGCAGGCCGTCCGGGGGCTGGTCAAGTACAATCCGTGACTGAGCATGCACTGATCGGTGACTGGGCAGCACTGAAACGTGGATGATGGGGGGCCGATCCGTGGCTCATCCCTGCACTGATCACGTGTTTATCAGGCGGGGCGGGGAGCGGCGCTGTCAGGGGCTTGCCCTGATCCCGTGGCTGATCGGAGCCCCTATCGCTCAGTGATCCGTGGTGTCGTTCACTGATCACCTGTTTATCATACAGGGGATCCCGGGGCTGGCGCTGATCATTTACTGTCATCAGTATAGGGCTGATCATGCCCCTGTTGTGACTGAGCATGCACTGACCATGTGCCCCGGGCGTGGCATTCCTCTGGACAAGGTCATGAGAAGGAGGCTCGCATCCGAAATGCGGGGCCCAGCCTCAGGGGTCCACCCGGGTATTCTGAGCATCTCCCAAAAAAAACCAAGTCTGCCACTTTTTTCTGTGCTCTCACCTCTGATTTTACTGGGGCTGTCCCCACCACCATCTGCTCTCTGTCAAAGTTCCGCTCAATTCATAAAATTCTTGTTTTTTCCCCGTCTTCCGCCCAGTTTCTCCATCTGGGCGCTAACCCCCAACTTCCTAATTGCCGGCTGCTAAGACCCATGAGAAGGTGTCTGGGTGAGGCACCTTCGCCCCTTGAGGAGGGCCTGCGTGTAAGTGGGCAAACTTCTTGTCTTGATTTTATTGGTCTCAGCGTAACCAAGCTCTCAGTCTTTTTTCCCCCGAATTTTTTTCCCACTGAGCTTCCTCCTTTCAATTTTTGATATCTCTGATGAGCAAAATAGTCGCCTAGGCCATCTCTCTTAATACCCTGGATCAGCTGGGCTGGTCCCCGGGAGAGGGGCCGAAAGGGACCTCAGGAATCTCAAAAAAGCTGAGCAACCGCCTCGGCAACAGGCTATAAGCTGGGCTGAGCAGTGGAATCATGCTCAGCTGGCAATAGTCAAGCAGGTGACCGGCGAAATCACGCGGGTCAGGGGTGCCAAACAGATGAGCCGACAGGAATCCGCCGCTCAAGCCTGATCACGTGACTCTGCAAGCCGATCCGTGGCTGATCAAAATACAGATCACGTGACTGAGCAGCACTGATCGGTGATGCATATCACTGATAGCGTGGCTGTTTGGGCCTGTCCGTGCTCCATCATGCACTGATCACGTGTTTATCAGGCGTGATCAGTGACTGACAGGCGCTGATCTGGACTGTCGCACTCATCCCGTGGCTGTTCAGGAACTGACCACCTGACTGGGGTCGGGGATCCCTGGGTGTGGGTTTACTGATCACCTGTTTATCGCGGTGATGCGGGACTGAAGGGAAATCATGTGACTGTGCAGTGGTATCCGGTGGGTGATCATGCACTGATATCGTGACTGAGCGCACTGACCATGGCCCGGGCCCGGGGGCTTCCCTCTGGACAGGTCATGAGGGAGGCTGGGATCCAAAACCGGGACCCGGCCTCAAAGTCCCCCGGTTCTGGCATCTCCCGAAAAATAACCAAGTCTGCTTCCCACCACCATCCGCTCTCTCTTCAAGGTTATCTTACAGCTCAATTCATAAAGTTCCTTGTCATTCTTCCTGTAACTTCGGGAGTCTCCATCTGGCGAGGCAACCTTACCTTCCCAATTTGCTGGGCTGCTAAGACCCTTTCGAGAAGGTGTCTGGGTGGGGGCCTTCCGCTCGAGCCCTGCTGCTTTGTAAGTGGTGCAAACTTCTTGTCTTGAAGTTTTGTTGGTCTCTCCCCAACGTCAAATCTCACTCTTTTTTCCCCGATTTTTTTCCCCAGGCTTCCTCATACTATTATTCTTGTTCTCTATGAGCATATAAAAAATCCCCCCTCCATCTCTCCCTTTAAAACCCCGGATCAGCTGGGGCTTTTGGGCCTGGCAAATGCGCCCCAACAGGGACCTCAGGCAATAATCAAGAGCTGAGCAACCCGAACCACGCTCAGCAGGCTATAAGCCCTGGGCTGAGCGGGGCGAATCATGCTGCTCAACTGGCAATAATCAAGCAGGTGACCAGGCGAAATCACGCCGCTCGGGCTGCCAAGCAGAGAGGAAGGTCACGCGGCTCAGCAGGCTGGTCCGTGTCTGCGGGCACTGATCCGTGGCGGGGAAATTCAGATCCGTGACTGAGCATGCAGATCAGGTGACTGGGCGACTGATGGGGGGATGATCGGGCCTGATCCCTGGCTCATCATGCCTGATCACATGTTTATCGAGCGTGATCGGTGCGACAGCGCTGATCGTAGGACTTTCGCCTGATCCGTGGCTGATCGGAACTGCCACTGACTGCGCATGGGGGTGATCACGTTGTCGTTCCTGATCACCTGTTTATCACGGTGATCACGGGACTCAGTCCCTGACTGGCACTCAGTGATCACGTGGCTGATCCGCCGATACTGACTAGGGATGCACTGACCATGTGCCCCCGGGCGTGAGGCTTCCACTCTGGACAAAGTCGAGGAAGGAGGCTGGCATCGCCCCAGACACCGAGCCTCAGGGTCCACCGGATATTCTCGAGCATCCCCCGCCATAACCAGGTCTGCCCCCTTGTGCTTTGTGCTCTCTCTGATTTCACTGGGGCTGTCCACACCATCTTCTCTCTCCCTCAAAGAGTTAACACAGCTCCCAAATTCCCTAAAAATTCCTTTCATTCTTCCCCGAACTTGGAGGGCTCCATTCCCCGGCCTTCCCCTGCCTTCCTAAATTTTGCCTGGGTGCTAGGGGCCCACTCGAAAGGTGTCTAGGGTGAGGCACCTTCCGCTCTTGAAGGGCCTCTTCGAGTAATTAAACTTCTTGTCTTGAAATTTTTTTGGTCTCCCAGTAAAAAGCTACTCAGTCTCTTTTTTTCCACGAAATTTTTCCCGAGGGTATCCTCTACTAATTTTTTTATATTTCATGAGCATATAAATGTGCCTGGCCATCTCTACTTGATACCCTGGATCGCTGGGGCTGGTCCCGCAGAGGCATACGAACAGGGACCTCGGAGACAATACTCAAAGAGATGAGCGAACCCGAACCGGCATCAGCGGCTATAAGCGGGGCGGCAGTGACGAAACATGCTGCTCACTGGCAATAATCAAACGGGGGACCAGGCGAAATCCGCGGGTCAGCGGGCAATTTTCCAGCAGATGAGCCGACAGAATCACGCGCTCAGCGGCCCCGATCCGGCTCTGCGCCGATCCGTGGCTGGTCAAATACAGATCCGTGACTGAGCATCGCTGATCAGGTGACTGGGCTGCATGATGGGCGTGGATGATCGGGCGCCGTCGTGGCTCATCATGCACTGATCCGTGTTTATCAGGCGGTGATCGTGACTGACGGCTGATCATGGGACTGTTCGCACTTTTATCGTGGCTGTTCAGGAACTGACCACTGACTGCGCATGCAGTGATCCGTGGCTGATCGTTCACGTCACCTGTTTTCATCCGGTAATCCCCGGGCTGAGAGCTTTATCGCGTGACTGTGCATCGTGATCAGTGGTGATCATGCACTGATTGGCTGACATGCACTGACCATGTGCGGGCCGGGGAGGCACCCCCTGGACAAAAGGGCTGGGAAGGCTCGGCATCGCTGGGCGAGCCTCAGGAGTCCACGGATATTCTGTTTTCCCCAAAAAAACCAGGCACCTACTTCCACCACCATCCGCTCTCTGTCAAAAGTTAACACGCTCCAAATTTCCAAAAATTCCTTGTCATTTTTTCCCCGTAACCGGGAGTTCCCCTTGGGCGACGCCTTCTAATTTTGCCTGGGCTGCCCAAGACCCTTTCGAGAAGGTGTCTAGGGTGGGGCGCCTTCGCTCTTGAGGGAGCGTGCTGCCTCGTAAGTGTGCCCTTTTTGTCTTGAAGTTTTTTGGTCTCAGCTCCCAAACTACTCGTCTCTTTTTTTCCAAATTTTCTGCGGCTTCCTCATCTTTATTCTTGATATCTGGTAAAACATATAAAATAGCCTGCCATCTCTCCTTCGAATCCCTGGATAGCTGGGGGTGGTCCCCCCAAAGTAGCCGACAGGGACCTCGGGGGGCAATAATCAAAAAGCTGAGCAAACGAACCCGCCAATCGCAGGCTATGCTGGGCTGGGTGGCGAATCATGCTGCTCGCGGCGTAATCGCAGGTGACCGGCGGAATCGGGGCTCGGGTGGCAATTCCAACAGATGAGCACAGGAATCCCCCCGGCTCAGCGGCCCATCCGTGACTCTGCAAACCGATGCGTGGCTGATGATACGATCCGTGACTGGAGCACTATCAGGTGACTGGGCATGCACTGATGGGGTGGCTGATCGGGCACTGATCCCTGGCTCATCATGCACTGATCGCGTGTTCATCAGGCGTGATCAGTGACTGACGGGCTGATCTGGGACTGTGCGCACGTCCCGGATCGGGGGAAATGCCCCTGATGCGCATGCAGTGATCCCGTGGCTGTCGTTCACTGATCCCCGTTTATCCTCCCCGGGGATCACGGGCCTGGGGAAGGGGATGATGTGCGTCCAGTGATCCGTGGGTTCACCCTGATATCGTGACTGAGCATGCATGGCCGGGCGGTGAGGCATTCCACTCTGGCAAGGTCATGAGGGAAAGGGGAAGGGTCGGCATCGCCTCCCGGGACGAGCCTCAGGTTCCACCGGATATTCCGAGCATCTCCCCAAAATAACCAAGTCTGCCTACTTTTTGCTGTGCTCCACTGGTTTCACTGGGACTGTCCCCACCACCATCTCCCTCTCTCTGTCAAGGTTCACAGCTCAATTCATAAAGTTCCTTGTCATTCTTTCACTTGCCTCTCCATTGGGCTAACCCCGCCTTCCCTTTTGCCTGGGCTGCTTTTAAAACCCCTTTTGAGAAAGGGGTCTGGGTGAGGCACCTTCCGCTCTTGGGGGCGCCTGCCTCTTTAAATGGTGCAAACTTTTGTCTTGGGTTTTATTGGTCTCCACGTAAAAACCCAAACCGTTTTTTTCTCCACCCGTTTTTTCCCACTGACTATCCTCACTTGTATTCTTGATATTTCCGTGAGCAATAAATAGTGCCTAGGCCTCTCTGCCTTGGAATACCCCGGATCGGGTGGGGTGGTCGGCAGGAAAAAACGCCTGCAGGGACCTCGGAGCTACTCAAGAGATGAGCAACCGCGAACGGCAATCCCGCAGGCTATAAACTGGGCAGCGTGCGAAACATGCTGCTCGGGGGCAATATCAACGGTGACCGGCCCCCCAAAACCGCGGCTCGCGGGCGGTGCCAAGCAGATTTAGCCGACAGGAATCACGCGCTCAGCAGGCCCCCGTCGCGGCTCTGGGGCCTGATCCCTGGGTGGTCAGTACAGATCACGTGACTGAGCGCACTGATCAGGTGACTGGGCATGCACTGTGGGGTGGATGGGCACGTCCGTGGCTCATCATGCACTGATCGCGTGTTTATCAGGCGTGATCCGTGACGACGGGGCTAAAACTGGGCTGGCGCACTGATCCCGTTTTGTCGGCGCCACCTGTCGCATGCATGATCCAAAGCTGTCGTTCCGTCACCTGTTTTCCTCGGTGATCCGGGGCTGGGGCTGATCCGTGTGTGCAGCGGGGCCGTCTGATCATGCCCCTTTTCGTGACTGAGCATGCACGCCATGTGCCCGGCCGTGGGCATTCCCTCTGGACAAGGGGCCTTGGGAAAGGGTCGGGATAAATCGAGGGCCCCCCCAAATCCCCGGGTTTCCGACATCCCCCCAAAATAACCCGAGTCTGCCTACAGCTTTGTGGTCTCACACCCATTTCCCGGGGCTGTCCCCCCCCACCATCTCCCCTCTCTGTCAAAGGGTTAACACAGCTCCCAAATTTATAAAATTCCTTTTCATTCTTCCCCGAACTTCCAACCCGTCTCCATCGGGGGCCCCCCTGCCCCTATTGCCTGGGCTCACCGGCCCCCAAAAAGGTGTTTGGGTGGCACCTTCCGCTCCAGAGGGGCCCCCGCGGGTTCGTGGGGGGTCAAACTTCTTGTCTTGAAATTTTTTGGTCCCAAAAAACCAAAGGGTCTCGTCCTTTTTTTTCCCCGAAATTTTTCCCACTGGCTATCCTCAAACTTTTTTTCGATGGCTTTAGTCCCTTTCGGCCCTCTCTGCTTGGAATACCCGGATCAGCTGGGGGTGCCCCCGAAACCCGAACAGGGGCCCCCCGAGGGAAACTCGAGGGCGAACCCCCCGAACCAAAGGGGTCAGCGGGGTTGCGGACTGACTGTGCGAATTGCGCTCAACTGGTTCGCAGGTGACCAGGCGAAATCCCCGCTCAGCGGGAATTTCCCAAGCAGATGGGCCGACAGAATCCCCCGGCTCGCATGTGCGTGACTCTGCAGGCCCGATCACGTGGCTGGTCAATCAGATCCGTGACTGAGCGCACTGATCAGGTGCGGCGCACGGGGGTGGATGATCGGGCACTGATCCGTGGCTCCCTCATGCCAGCCTTTTATCAGGCGGGTCGTGCTGCGGGGCGATCTGGACTGTGCGCCGTCCGGGGGCTGATCGGGAGCCCCTGACCGCGTGATCCGTCTGATGGTTCACGATCACCCGTTTATGTACGATCCGGGGCTGGCGCTCATCGTGCTGTAGTCGGATCACGTGGCATCGACTGATATGGTGAGCATGCACTGCCATGGGCCCCGGGGCCCGTGGGCATTTCCCCTTACAAGGGCGAGGGAAGGGGGGCCGGGTCCAAAAGGGAGGCCTCAGGGGTCCCCGGATATTCCGACATCTCCAAAAAAAACCAAATCCCTCTTTGTGTTTGTCTCTCCCTCTGATTTCACTGGGGGCTGCCCCCCCACCATCTCGCTCTCTCTGTCAAAGTTCCCCAACTCCAATTCAGAAAAATTCCCTTTTTTTCCCCAAAAATTTCCGCCAGTCTCCCCTTTGGGTCTAACCCCCCCTTCTTTATGCCTGGGCTGTTTTCAAAATTCGGGGGGGGGCACCTTCCTTTTTGAGTCGCCTGCTTTTGAATGGTCAAGCTTCTTTTTGAGTTTTGTGGTTCGCGTAAACCAAATATAGTCTCTTTTTCACCAACCGGGTGCCCTCAAATTTTTCTTGATATCTCTATGAGCATATAATAGTGGCCCCCATCTCTCCTTAAACCTGGGTCCGCTGGGGGGGGGGCCCGGCAGGGAAAGGGGCCGAACAGGGACCTCAGGCAATCTCAAAGAGCTGAGCAACTGGGCAATCCGCGGGCAAACATGGGCTGAGCGGGGACGAATCGCTGCTCGCGGCGTGTCGCGGGACCAGGCAGAATCCAGCTCGCGGGCGTTTCCAAAAAGATGAGCCGACAGGGAAACCGCGGCTCAGGCCTGATCACGTGACTCTGCGGCCCGATCCGTGCTGATCAAGCAGATCCCTGCTGAGCATGCGCGTCGGTGACTGCGCCGTGGCGTGGCTGATGGGCCGTCCGTGGCTCATCATGCACTGATCGCTTTTATCAGGGGGTGATCGGGGATGACGGGGCTGATCATGGGACTGTCCGCCTGATCCGTGGCTTTTAGGAACACCCCCCGCCACGGGTGATCACGTGGGTGATCGTTCACGTCACCTGTTTTCTCCCCCTGATCACCCGGGCGAAGGCCCAAAGATCCCATTTGGCTGTGCAGTCAGTGATCCCTGGCTACACGCCTGATATCTTTACTGAGCATGCATGACCTGTGGAGGGGGGTGGGATTCCCTGGGCAAAGGGCTGAGGAAAGGGTCGGGATCGCCTGGGGCCCAGCCTCAGGGGTACCCCGGTTTCTGAGCCCCCCAAAAACAAGTCTGCCTGCCCCACCACCTCTCGCCCCTCTGTAAATTAAAGGCTCAATTATAAAATTCCGCTTTTTCCCTTTTTTCCGCAGTTCCCTTGGGCGAGCAGCCCCTTCGTTCTAATTTTGCCTGGGCTGCTGCCCCCCCGGGGAAAGGGTTTTCCGGGGGGGGCCTTCCGCTCGAGAGGGGGGCCCGCTGCCTCGTAAGTGGTCAAACCTTTTTTGAAGTTTTGTGGTCTCCAAAAAACCCAAACCCACTCAGTTTTTTTTCCACATTTTCTACGGCTATCCTCCCTCTATTATTCTTGAATTCTCCGTAGGCATATAAATAAACGCCTGGCCATCTCTCCTTAGAATACCCTGGATCAGCTGGGGGTGGTCCCGGCAGAAAGGCCCGAAAAGGGGCCTCAGGGGGCAATAATCAAAAAAGCTGGCGACCACGAACCAAATCAGCAGGCTTGCAGGGCTGAACATGGCGAAACGCGCTCAATGGGTAATCAAGCAGGGACCAGGGGAATCTCGCGCTCGCTGGCGGTGCCAAGCAGATGAGCCGCGGGAAACACAGGCTCGCGGCCCCGATCGGACTCTGCAAGCACTGATCCTGGCTGATGAATACGAATCACGTGCTGACTGCCTGATCAGGTGATGCGCACGTACGTGGCTGTCGGGCGCACATATGGCTCATCTGCCGTCCCTTTCATCGGCGGTGATAGTGCTGGGGCGCCCCCTCTGGACTTTCGTCGGGATCCGTGATCATGCACTGATATCGTGACGAGCATGCACTGACCCTGGCGAGCGGTGAGGCATTCATCGGACAAGGTCATGAGGAAGGAGGCTCGGCATATGCAAATGGGCCCCCGGGCCCCAGAGTCACCCAATTCCGAGCTCTCCCCCAAAAAAAACCAAGTCTGCCTACTATTTTCTTTGTGCTCTACCTCTAAGTTCCCCTGGGGGTGTCCCCACCCCCATCTTCTCTCTCTGTCAAAAAAGGTTCAGCTCCCAAATTTATAAGTTCCCCCTTTCATTCTTCCCTGTAACTTCAGCGAGTCTCCCATCTGGGGCCCTACCAACTTCCTAATTATGCCTGGGCTGCTGCCCCCCGAGAAGGGGTCTGGGTGAGGCACCTTCCGGGTCTTCGAAGGGCCTGCGTCTCGTAAATTGTGCAAACTTCTTGTGAGTTTATTGGTCTCCCTGTCCAAACTACTCAGTCTCCTCCCGAATTTTCCTACTGAGCTGTCCTCATACTATTATTCTTGATATTTCTGGTGGTATAAATGTGCCAGGCCATCTCGCTTGGAATACCTGGATCAGCTGGGTGTTCGGCAGGGGGCCCGAACAGGGACCTAGGAGGCGTACTCAAAAGATGAGCAAGGGAAAACCGTCAGCCCCGGCTATAAGCATGGGCTGAGCGTGGGGTCATGCGCTCAAATGGCTAATCAAGCGGTGACCGGGGGAAAAACCGCGGTCAGCGGGCAATTTTCCAACAGATGAGCGACGGAATCAGGGTCGCAGGCCCCCGATCACGTGACTCTGCGGCGTCACGTGGCTGGTCAGGGACGAAACCGGCTGGCATGCCGTCAGGTGACTGGGCATGCCCGAAACGTGGATATTTGGGCACTGATCCGTGGCTCATCTCACTACTCGCGTGTTTATCAGGCGGTGATCAGTGACGACGGCTGTCATGGGACTGTCGCGCTGATCCGTGGCTGTTCAGGAGCCCGCTGCGCGCGTGATCCGTGGCTGATCGTTCACTGATCACCTGTTTGTCATCGGTGATCACGGGACTGAAAGGGAATGATCGCGTGACTGTGCGTCGTGATCCTTGATCATGCCTGATATGAGAGGGATGCACTGACCATGTGCCGGGCGGTGAGGCATTCCCCTCTGGA
>NW_027218736.1:0-16618 GCF_027580195.1 Bos mutus
CCTGCTCTATCCGATTCCGCCTGCGGCCGCCAGTGCGGTCCAACCTGCCGCTCATCTTGTAATCGAGCTGGCCCCGCCGCCGCTCATCGCGATCGCTGGCGCGCGCCCCCTATCTGCTTGATTCGCCGCGGCCGGGCCCTGCCTCTCGCCGATAATCCGTGAGCCCCGCCTCCCCTCGCTTGTGCACGCGGATACGCCGCTCATCCGCCATTCCAGTGGCGGGCCGCCCTCATCTGCTATCCGGCTGGGCCCCTGCCGTCCTGCGTAACCTGGGCCGCCTGCCGCCTCTGCGATAATCTCGCTGCCTACCTGCCGCTCATCGCGATTGCCGCTGAGCCGCGACCTGCCGCTTCATCGCAGCTGGCGCGCCGCCGGCCGTTGATATCGCCGCCGTCCGCGCTCCTGCGTAATCGCCAGGGGGCGCTTCCGCTCTTGTGTTGGCGAGCGCTCGCTCAGTGATGCGCGAGCCTGCGCCTGCCGTCTCTTGATGCCGCGAGCGCGGCCCGCTATCGCCGAAATCGCGTGACGGACCTGCTCATGCTGATAATCAGTAGCTGACTCCTCTCTGCGATAATCCGGCGCCGCGCGCTCATCCGATATCGCCAGCTAGCACCCCGTCATTGCCGTAATCATGGCGGCTGCGCTCAGTGATATCACCAGCCGGCCCCCTCACCGCCTGATAATAGGCTGCCCGCGACCTGCCGTTCATCTGCGATATGCCGTACCCACCTGTCCTGATAAGCCATGAGCGCGACCTCCTCATTCCTCCACTGACCGGCCTGCTCACCGATATGCCGCGTACTCCGCTCATCGCGATAATGCCAGCCCCGCACCTGCCTCATGCCCTAATGCCAGCTGATGCCTTCTATCCTTGT
Organism: Bos mutus; assembly: GCF_027580195.1. Classification (NCBI taxonomy): domain Eukaryota; kingdom Metazoa; phylum Chordata; class Mammalia; order Artiodactyla; family Bovidae; genus Bos; species Bos mutus. Next base: position 876 of record NW_027218736.1, read on the forward strand.
AATGCCGCTGTGCGACACTCCTCATCGCGATAATCACTGGCGACCGCCTCATCGGATGGCGCGGCCTGCCCTCATCTGTGTAGCTGAGCGGCACCTGCCTCTCTGGATATCGCCGCTGCCGCCCTCACCTGCCCACTCATCTGCTCCATAATGCATCAAGCTGAGCCTCACAACACCTGCCTGCTCATCTGCTCTGATAATCGCCTGCCAGCTGAGCTGCAGCTGACACCTGCTCTGCTGATAATTTCCAGCTGAGCCGCTGAGGCCACCTGCCCTGCTCATCTGCCTGATAATCGCCAGCTGAGCCGCGACGACACCTGCCCGCTCATCTGCCTGATAATCGCCAGCTGAGCCCTCGCGACACCTGCCTGCTCATCTCTTTGATAATCGCCAGCTGAGGCCGCGACACCTGCCGGCTCATCACTGCCTGATAATCACCAGCTGAGCCCGCGACACCTGCCCGCTCATCTGCCTGAGTGTTCGCCAGCTGAGCCATCGTCACCTGCTGGTTCATCTGCCTGATAATCGCCAGCTGAACACGCGACACCTGCCCGTTCATTTGCTTGATGTCAAAAAAAGCTGAGCCCCACGACACCTGCTTGCTCTGCGAGCGGGCGACACCTGCCGCTCATCTGCCTGATACTCGCGAGCTGAGCCGCGCGACACCTGCCTGCTCATCTGCCTGATAATCCCCAGATGAGCGCGACACCTGCCTGCTCATCTGCCTGATAATCGCCAGCTGAGCCGCGCGACACCTGCCTGCTCATCTGCCTGATAATCCCCAGCTGAGTGCAGGTGACGTATCGCTCATCTGTGAGTAATGCGCCAGCTGAGCCATGCGAGCACCTGCCCGCTCATCTGTTTTGATAATCGCCAGGCTGGTCCACGCGACACCTGCGCTCATGCCTGATAATCGCCAGCTGAGCCAGTGCGCTCACCTGCCGGCTCATCTGTGATCGCCTGCCGCTCATCTGCTGATGAGCCAGCTTGGCGGGTGACACCTGCCCGCTCATCTGCCTGATAATGCGCCAGCTGAGCTCACAGGTCACCTGCCTGCTCATCTGCCTGATAATCGCCAGCTGAGCCGGGGGACACCTGCATGCTCATCTGCCTGATAATCTGCCAGCTGAGGCTCCCGCCACACCTGCCCGCTCATCTGCCTTGATAATCGCCAGCTGAGCCCTGCGACACCTGCCCGCTCATCTGCCTGATAATCGCCAGCTGAGCCTGCGGCACCCTGCCCGCTCATCTGCCTGATAATCGCCAGCTGAGCCGGCGACACCTGCCTGCTCATCTGTGATAATCGCCAGCTGAGCCTCGCGTCCTGCCTACCCGCTCATCTGCTTGATAATAGCCAGCTGAGCCCCGCGACCTGCCGCTCATCTCCTTGATAATCACCAGCTGGGCCTCGGCGACACCTGAGCTCATCTGCTTGATAATCGCCAGCTGAATATCTGCCTGCCGGCTCATCTGCTTGATAATCGCCAGCTGAGCCACCGCGCCTGCCCGCTCATCTGCTTGATGGCCGCCAGCTGAGCCCCGCGACACCTGCCTGCTCATCTGCTTGATAATGTAGCTGAGCCCGCGACACCTGCCGGCTCATCTGCTTGATAATCGCCAGCTGAGCCGCGAGACACCTGCCCTGCTCATCTGCTTGATAATCGCCAGCAACTGAGCCGTCCCATGGCGACACTTGCCTGCTCATCTGCCTGATCATCTGATAATCGCCAGCTGAGCCGGGCGACACCTGCCCGCTCATCTGCAGCGATAATCGCCAGCTGAGCGCTGCGACACCTGCCCGCTCATCTGCCTGATAATCGCCAGCTGAGCCTCGACACCTGCCTGCTCATCTGTGATTATGCGCCAGCTGAGCCGCGGCACCCTGCCAGCTCATCTGCTTGATAATCGCCAGCTGAGCCAGCGACACCTGTCTGCTCATCTGCGTGATAATCGCCAGGTGAGCCACACACACCTGCCCGCTCATCTGCCTGATAATCCCCAGCTGAGCCGCGACACCTGCCGCTCATCTGCCTGATAATCGCCAGCTGGGCATGATCACCTGCCCGCTCATCTGCCTGTTAATCCCCAGCTGAGCCGCGCGCGCACCTGCCCGCTCATCTGCTGATGTGCGCCAGCTGAGCCATGCATCGCCACTGCCGGCTCATCTGCCTGATAATCGCCAGCTGAGCCTCGCACGACACCTGCCCGCTCATCTGCCTGATGTCGCCAGCTGAGCCTCCGCGACACCTGCCCGCTCATCTGCTTGATAATCGCCAGATGAGCCGCGTGACACCTGCCTGCTCATCTGATTGATGGTTGCCAGCTGAGCCACGCGACACCTGTCAGCCTCATCTGCCTGATAATGCCAGCTGAGCCATGACACCTGCCCGCTCATCTGTGATAATCGCCAGCTGAGCGGCGCGCGGCACCTGCCCGTTCATCTGCATGATAATCGCCAGCTGAGCTCGCGACACCTGCCCGGCTCATCTGCTTGATAATCCCCAGCTGAGCCACATGACACCTGCCCTGATCATCTGCCTGATAATCTGCCAGCTGAGCCATGCGACACCTGCCCGCTCATCTGTTTGATAATCGCCAGCTGAGCCCGCGACACCTGCCATGCTCATCTGTTCGATATTCACCAGCTGAGCGCCAGCACCTGCCCGCTCATCTGCCTGATAATCGCCAGCTGAGCCGTGCGACACCTGCCCGCTCATCTGTGATGTTCGCCAGCTGAGGCGCGACACCTTGCCGCTTATCTGTTTGATAATCGCCAGCTGAGCCCATGACACCTGCCTGCTCATCTGCTTGATAATCGCCAGGTGAGCCCGGCGACACCTGCCGCTCATCTGCCTGATAATCGCCAGCTGGGCGGGTGACACCTGCCCAATCATCTGCCTGATAACCGTAGCAGCGGGTGACACCTGCCCGCTCATCTGACTGATAATCCCTCCAGCTGGGCAGGCGAGACACCTGCCCGCTCATTGCCTGAAAATCGCCAGCTGAGCCTCGGGACACCTGCCCGCTCGTCTGCTTGATAATGGCGCCAGCTGAGCCTCGCGGCACCTGCCGCTCATCTGCCTGATAATCACCAGCATAGCCAGGTGACACCTGTCAGCTCATCTGCCTGATAATGCGCCAGCTGAGCCATGCGTCACCTGCCCTCTCATCTGCTTGATAATCACCAGCTGAGCCGCGCGACACCTGTCCCCTCATCTGCTTGATAATCGCCAGCTGAGCCACGGCGACACCTGCCTGCTCATCTGTTTGATGTTGGCAGCTGAGCCACGCGACACCTGCCCGCTCATTTGCCTGATAATCACCAGCTGCCCGGGTGACACCTGTCCGCTCATCTGCCTGATGATAACGCCAGCTGGGCCATCGACACCTGCCCGCTCATCTGCCTGATAATTGCCAGCTGAGCCACTCCGCTCATCTGCCTGCTCATCTGCCTTGATAATCGCCAGCTGAGCCACACGACACCTGCCCGCTCATCTGCTTGATAATCGCCAGCTGAGCCCCGCGACACCTGCCCGCTCATCTGCTTGATAACGCTGGCTTAGCCGCCCGACACCTGCCCGGCTCATCTGTGATAATCGCCAGCTGAGCCACCGTGACACCTGCCCGCTCATCTTCCTGATAATCGCCAGCTGAGCCAGGCGACACCTGCCCGCTCATCTGCTTGATAATCCCCAGCTGAGCCACGCGTCACCTGCCGGCTCATCTGTTTGATAATCGCCAGCTGAGCCAGGTGACACCACCCGGCTCATCTGCCTGATAATCGCCAGCTGAGCCGGCGACCTGCCGGCTCATCTGTGATAATCGCCAGCTTAGCCGGCGTGACACCTGTCCGGCTCATCTGCCTGATGTCGCCAGCCTGAGCTGCGTGACACCTGCCCGCTCATCTGCTTGATGTCGCCAGCTGAGCCATCGACACCTGCCCGCTCATCTGCCTGATAATCGCCAGCTGAGCCAGGTGACACCTGCCCGCTCATCTGCCTGATAATCGCCAAGATGAGCCATGCGTCACCTGCCCGCTCATCTGCCTGATATTCGCCCAGCTGAGCGCGCGACACCTGCCCGCTCATCTTCTTGATGTCGCCAGTTGAACCTCCAGCGACACCTGCCTGCTCATCTGTGATAAGCGCCAGCTGAGCGCGCACGCGGCACCTGCCAGCTCATCTGCGATAATGCCGCCAGCTGAGCGGGTGGCGACACCTGCCTGATCATCTGCTTGATAATCGCCAGCTGGGCCCGCGATACTCTGCCGGCTCATCTGGCGATAATCGCCAGCTGAGCCACGCGACACCTGCCCTCTCATCTGCTTGATAATCGCCAGCTGGGACCCACGCGACACCTGCCCGGCTCATCGCTTGATGTTCCCAGCTGAGCCCGCGACACCTGCCTGCTCATCTGCTTGATAATCACATCTGGCTGAGCCTGAGCCTACCAAACCTGCCCGCTCATCTGCTTGATAATCGCCAGCTGAGCCGGGTGACGCCTGCCCGCTCATCTTCTTAATAATCGCCAGCTGAGCCAGGTGACACCTGCCGGCTCATCTGCCTGATGTCGCCGCCAGCTGGGCGCGGCACCTGCCCGCTCGTCTGCTGATAATCCCCGGCTAGTACACATGACACCTGCCGGCTCATCTGCCTGATAATCGCCAGCTTAGCCAGGTGACACCTGCCGGCTCATCTGCCTGATAATGCGCCAGCTGGATTGGCGTCACCTGCCGGCTCATCTGCCTGATATTGGCCGGGAGCGGCGCGCCGCGACACCTGCCCGCTCACCTGTGATATTCACCAGCTGAGCCGCGCGACACCTGCCCGCTCATCTGCCTGATAATCGCCAGTTGGAACCAGGTGTCACCTGTCCGGCTCATCTGCCTGATGTCACGACAGATGAGCGGCGCGACACCTGCCCGTTCATTGCCTGATAATGGCCAGCTGAGCATGTGACCTGTCTGCTCATCTGCCTGATAATCACCAGCTGATCCGGGTGACACCTGCCGGCTCATCTGCCTGATAATGCGCCAGCTGATGACACCGCCTGGGTGACACCTGCCGGCTCATCTGCCTGATAATCGCCAGCTTAGCGGGCGACACCTGCCCGCTCATCTGCCTGATAATCACCAGCTGGGGCGTGGCGACACCTGCCCGCTCATCTGGCGATAATCAGCCAGCTGAGCCGCGACACCTGCCCGTTCATCTGCTTGATAATGCGCCGGCTGAGCCCGCGACCACCCTGCCTGCTCATCTGCTTGGTAATCACCAGCTGAACCGCGCGACACCCTGCCCGTTCATCTGGCGATAATCGCCCGGCTGAGCCTCGCGACACCTGCCCGCTCATCTGCCTGATAATCGCCAGCTTAGCGGGTGACACCTGCCTGTTCATCTGCCTGATAATCGCCAGCTGAACCGCGGTGACACCACTGCCCGCTCATCTGCTTGATAATCGCCAGCTGGGCCCGCGACACCTGCCTGATCATCTTTCTGATAATCAGCTGGAGCCCGCGCGACACCTGCGGCTCATTTGCCTGATAATGCGCCAGCTGAGCCGGGTGACACCTGCCCGTTCATCTGCTTGATATTCTCCGGCTGAGCCATCGTCGACACTGCCCGCTCATCTGCCTGATAATCGCGCCAGCTCAGGCGGGTGACACCTGCCCGCTCATCTGCCTGATAATCGCCCAGCTGAACGGAGTACACCTGCCGCTCATCTGCCTGATGTCGCCAGCTGAGCTGCGAAGCCCGGCGACACCTGCCGGCTCATCTGCAGCGATGTAAGCCAGATGGCGGCGCAACACCTGCCGGCTCATCTGCTTGATAATCACCAGCTGAGCCGGCGGCGACACCTGCCCGGCTCATCTGCGATAATGCGCCAGCTGAGCCACATGACACCTGCCCGATCATCGGCGATAATCACCAGCTGAGCGCGGCGACACGTGCGCTATCTGCCCGATAATCGCCAGCCTGAGCCTCGCGACACCTGCCGCTCATCTGCTTGATAATCGCCAGCTGAGGCTCGGGACACCTGCCGCTCATCTGCCTGATAATCGTCAGCTGAGCCATGTGACACCTGCCGGCTCATCTGCCTGATAATCGCCAGCTGAGCGGGTGAGACACCTGTCTGCTCATCTGCCTGAAAATGCATGGCCTGGGCCTGGGACACCTGCCGGCTCGTCACCTGATAATGGCCAGCTGAGCCGGGCGGCACCTGCCCGCTCATCTGCCTGATAATCTCCAGCATAGCCAGGTGACACCTCTCCGCTCATCTGCCTGATAATACGCCAGCTGAGCCACGCGTCACCTGCCGGCTCATCTGCTGATAATCACCAGCTGAGCCCGGCGACACCTGTCCCCTCATCTGCCTGATAATGCCAGATGAGCCCAGCGACGACACCTGCCTGCTCATCTGGCGATAATCGCCAGCTGAGCCGCCGACACCTGCCCGCTCATCTGCCTGATGTTCGCCAGCTTAGCCAGGTGACACCTGCCACGCTCATCTGCCTGATAATCGCCAGTGGAGCCGCGCGACACCTGCCTGCTCATCTGCCTGATAATCGCCGGCTGATCTCGCGACACCTGCCCGCTCATCTGCCTGATAATCGCCAGCAACGGATGACTGCTCCCGCTCATCTGTGATAATCACCAGCTGAGCCGGCGACACCTGCCCGCTCATTTGCTTGATAATACCTAGCTGAGGCGGCGCGACACCTGCCAGCTCATCTGCCTGATATTCGCCAGCAGAGCCGCGTGACACCTGCCCGCTCATCTGCCTAAATAATCGCCAGCTAGCGGTGCGAGACTGCCCGCTCATCTGCCTGATAATCCCCAGCTGAGCCTCCGACACCTGCCGCTCATCTGTACGATAATCGCCAGCTTCAGCCAGGTGGCACCTGTCGCTCATCTGCCTGATAATGCAGCCAGCTGAGCCTCGCGGCGCCTGCCCGCTCATTTGCCTGATATCGCCAGCTGAGCCGCGGACAGCTGCCGCTCATATGCACCCTGATAATCGCCAGCTGGGCTGCGTGACACCTGCCGCTCATCTGCCTGATAATCGGCAGCAGCGGGCCATCGTCCACCTGCGATCATCTGCCTGTTCGCCGCCAGCTGACACCTGGCGACACCTGCGGCTCATCTGCTTGATGTTTGCCAGCTGAGCCCGGCGGCAGCCTGCCGGCTCATCTGCCTGATGTGTAGCTGAGCCTCCTTGAGAGCTTGCCCGGCTCATCTGCCTGATGTCGCCAGCTGAGCCGGTGACACACCTGCCCGCTCATCTGCCTGATAATCGCTCGTCAGCTGAGCCCAGCGACACCTGCCCGCTCATCTGCCTGATACTCGCCAGCGGAGCCGCGCGACACCTGCCCGCTCATCTGCCTGATAATCGCCAGCTGAGCGCGCGACACCTGCCCGCTCATCTGCCTGATAATCGCCAGCTGAGCCTCGCGACACCTGCCCGCTCATCTGCCTGATAATCGCCAGCTTAGCCGGTGACACCTGCCCGCTCATCTGCTTGATAATCGCCAGCTGAGCCTCGCAACACCTGCCCGCTTATCTGCTGATAATCGCCAGCTGAGCCTCGCGACACCTGCCCGCTCATCTGCTTGATAATCGCCAGCTGAGCCAGATGACACCTGCCTGCTCATCTGCTTGATAATCGCCAGCTGAGCCCGCGTGACACCTGCCCGCTCATCTGCCTGATAATCGCCAGCTGAGCCCACGCGACACCTGCCCGCTCATCTGCTTGATAATCGCCAGCTGAGCCGCCGCGACACCTGCCCGCTCATCTGCTTGATAATCGCCAGCTGGGCCGGCGTGACACCTGCCCGCTCATCTGCTTGATAATCGCCAGCTGAGCCACATGACACCTGCCCGCTCATCTGCTTGATAATCGCCAGCTGAGCCGCGCGACACCTGCCCGCTCATCTGCTTGATAATCGCCAGCTGAGCCTCGCGACACCTGCCGGCTCATCTGCTTGATAATCGCCAGCTGGGCCACGACACCTGCCCGCTCATCTGCTTGATAATCGCCAGCTGAGCCCGCGACACCTGCCCGCTCATCTGCTTGATAATCGCCAGCTGAGCCGCGACACCTGCCCGCTCATCTGCTTGATAATCGCCAGCTGAGCCCGCGACACCTGCCCGCTCATCTGCTTGATAATCGCCAGCTGAGCCGGCGCGACACCTGCCCGCTCATCTGCTTGATAATCGCCAGCTGAGACCCACGACACCTGCCCGCTCATCTGCTTGATAATCGCCAGCTGAGCCGCGCGACACCTGCCCGCTCATCTGCTTGATAATCGCCAGCTGAGCCCGCGCGACACCTGCCCGCTCATCTGCTTGATAATCGCCAGCTGAGCCGCGTGACACCTGCCCGCTCATCTGCTTGATAATCGCCAGCTGAGCCACGACACCTGCCGCTCATCTGCTTGATAATCGCCAGCTGAGCCCCGCGACACCTGCCGCTCATCTGCTTGATAATCGCCAGCTGAGCCGCGCGACTCCTGCCCGCTCATCTGCTTGATAATCGCCAGCTGAGCCCCGCGACACCTGCCCGCTCATCTGCTTGATAATCGCCAGCTGAGCCCGCGACACCTGCCCGCTCATCTGCTTGATAACCCCAGCTGAGCCCCGCGACACCTGCCCGGCTCATCTGCTTGATAATCGCCAGCTGAGCCGCGCGACACCTGCCCGCTCATCTGCTTGATAATCGCCAGCTGAGCCGCCGCGACACCTGCCCGCTCATCTGCTTGATAATCGCCAGTGGAGCCGCGAACCCCTCCCGCTCATCTGCTTGATAATCGCCAGCTGAGCCGCGCGTCACCTGCCCGCTCATCTGCTTGATAATCGCCAGCTGAGCCCGCGACACCTACCTGCCCGCTCATCTGCTTGATAATCGCCAGCTGAGCCGGGTGACACCTGCCCGCTCATCTGCCTGATAATCGCCAGCTTGAGCCGGTGACACCTGCCCGCTCATCTGCCTGATAATCGCCAGCTGAGCCGGCGTGACACCTGCCTGCTCATCTGCCTGATAATCGCCAGCTGAGCCTCGCGACACCTGCCCGCTCATCTGCTTGATAATCGCCAGCTGAGCCTCGCGCGACACCTGCCCGCTCATCTGCTTGATAATCGCCAGCTGAGCCGCGCGACACCTGCCCGCTCATCTGCCTGATAATCGCCAGCTGAACCGTGACACCCTGCCGGCTCATCTGCCTGATAATCGCCAGCTGAGCCGGGTGACACCTGCCCGGCTCATCTGCCTGATAATCGCCAGCTTGGCGGGTGACACCTGCCGGCTCTCTGCTTTATAATAGCGCCGGCTTGGCGGGTGACACCTGCCCGTTCAACTAACCTGCAATCGCCAGCAACCGGGTGACACCTGCCCGCTCATCTGCCTGATAATCGCCAGCTGGCGCCTCGCATCTTCTGCCCGTTCATCTCTTTATAATACGCCGGCTGAGCGACGATGTGAGCCTCGCGCCCGCTCATATGCTTGATAATAAGCCAGCTGAACCGCGCGCGGCACCGCCCGTTCATCTGCTTTATAATGCGCCAGCTGAGCCTCGGCGACAAATGCCCGCTCATCTGCCTGATAATCGCCAGCAGCGGGTGACACCTGCCCGGTTCATCTGCCTGATAATCGCCAGCTTAGCCGGGTGACACCTGCCCGCTCATCTGCCTGATAATTGCCAGCTGGGCCGGGTGACACCTGCGCGTTCATTTGCCTGATAATCGCCAGCTTGCGGGTGACACCTGTCCGCTCATCTGCTTGATAATCGCCAGCTGAGCCGCGCGACACCTGCCGCTCATCTGCTTGATAATCGCCAGCTGAGCCACGTGACACCTGCCTGCTCATCTGCCTGATAATCGCCAGCTGAGCCTCGCGACACCTGTCCGCTCATCTGCCTGATAATCGCCAGCTGAGCCACATGACACCTGCCCGCTCATCTGCTTGATAATCGCCACCTGAGCCACGCGACACCTGCCGCTCATCTGCTTGATAATCGCCAGCTGAGCCCCGCGACACCTGCCGCTCATCTGCTTGATAATCACCAGCTGAGCCCCGCGACACCTGCCGCTCATCTGCTTGATAATCGCCAGCTGAGCCAGGTGACACCTGCCTGCTCATCTGCTTGATAATCGCCAGCTGAGCCCGCGCGACACCTGCCCGCTCATCTGCTTGATAATCGCCAGCTGAGCCGCGCGACACCTGCCCGCTCATCTGCTTGATAATCGCCAGCTGAGCCGCGCGACACCTGCCCAGTCATCTGCCACGATAACCGCCAGCGGGGCGACGTGAGCACCTGCCCGCTATCTGCGCAGTAATAGCCAGCTGAGCGCGAGACACCTGCCGCTCATCTGCTGAAAATCGCCAGCTCAGCCGCGGGACACCTGCCCCTTCATCTGCTTGATAATCCCGAGCTGAGCCTCGCGGCACCTGCCGGCTCACCGCCTGATAATCTCAGCATGAGCCAGGCGACACCTGCCGGCTCATCTCTGCCTGATATTAAGCCAGTTGAACCTCGCGTCACCTGCCCGTTCATCTGCTTGATAATCACCAGCTGAACCCGCGCGACACCTGCCTGCTCATCTGCCTGATAATCAGCCAGATGAGCAGCGACACCTGCCCGGTCATTTGTGATATCGCCAGCTGGGCCTCGCGATACCTGCCGACTCATCTGCCTGATAATCACCAGCTTAGCGGGTGACACCTGTCCGGCTCATCGCCTGATATTAGCCAGCTGAGCGCGCGCGGACCACCTGCCCGCTCATCTGCCTGATAATCGCCAGCTGAGCCGGTGACACCTGCCCGCTCATCTGCCTGATAATCGCCAGCTGAGCCCGCGCGACACCTGCCCGCTCATCTGATTGATAATCGCCAGCTGAGCCTCGCGACACCTGCCCGCTCATATGCTTGATAATCGCCAGCTGAGCCGGCGCGACACCTGCCCGCTCATCTGCTTGATAATCGCCAGCTGAGCAGCGCGACACCTGCCCGCTCATCTGCTTGATAATCGCCAGCTGAGCCGTGACACCTGCCCGCTCATCTGCTTGATAATCGCCAGCTGAGCCGCAGCGACACCTGCCCGCTCATCTGATTGATAATCGCCAGCTGAGCCCGCGACACCTGCCCGCTCATCTGCTTGATAATCGCCAGCTGAGCCAAACGCGACACCTGCCGGCTCATCTGCTTGATAATCGCCAGCTGAGCCCACCTGCGACACCTGCCCGCTCATCTGCTTGATAATCGCCAGCTGAGCCACCACGACCACCTACCCTCATCTGTGATAATGCGCCAGCTGAGCCGCGCGACACCTGCCGGCTCATCTGCATGATAATCACCAGCTGGGCCGGCCCCGACACCTGCCCGCTCATCTGCTTGGTAATCACCGGCTGAGCCATGCCAAACCTGCCCTCTCATCTGCTTGATATTCGTAGATGAGCCCCCGTGACCTACCTGCTGCTCATCTTCTTAATAATCGCCAGCTGAGCCGGGTGACGCTGCCCGTTCATCTGCCTGATGTTCAGCCAGCTGGCCCGCGACACCTGCCGGCTCATCTGCCCGGTAATCCCAGCTGAGCGCGCGCGGCACCTGCCGCTCATCTGCCTGATGTTCGCCGGCTGAGCCAGGTGAAACCTGCCCGCTCATCTGCCTGATAATGCGCCAGCTGAGCGGATGACACCTGCCCGCTCATCTGCCTGATAATGCCAGCTGAGCGGCGACACCTGCCCGCTCACCTGCTTGATAATGCCAGCTGAGCCTCGCGACACCGCAATCCGCTCATCTACTTGATGTCGCCAGCGGCGGGGTGGTGACACCTGCCCGCTCATCTGCCTGATAATCGACAGTTGAGCCGCGACACCTGCCCGTTCATTTGCCTGATAATCGCAACAGCAGGGTGACACCTGTCTGCTCATCTGCCTGAAGTAATCACCAGCTGAGCTGGCGACACCTGCCGGCTCATCTGCCTGATAATCGCCAGCGCTGAGCGGTGACACCTGCCGGCTCTCTGCCGCTCATCTGCCTGATCGCCAGCCGCCGGGTGACACTGCCGGCTCATCTGCCTGAACACCAGCGGGTGACACCTGCCCGTTCATGATACTCGCCAGCTGATCCCGGGTGACACCTGCCCGCTCATCTGCTTGATAATCACCAGCTGAGCCGCGCGACACCTGCCGGCTCATCTGCCTGATACTCGCCAGCTGAGCCGGGCGACACCTGCCGGCTCATCTGCCTGATATTAAGCCAGCTGAGCCACATGACCTGCCCGCTCATCTGCTTGATCGTCGCCAGCTGAGCCACACGACACCTGCCGGCTCATCTGTCTGATAATCCCGCCAGCTGGGCCAGCGACACCTGCCCGCTCATTTGTGATAATGTGTTTGACACCTACCAAGCTCATCTGTGAGCCCTCGGCTGAGCCATGCGTCACCTGTCGTCTCGTCTGCCTGTAATCGCCAGCTGAGCTCACATCGTCGCCAGTCTGCTCATCTGCCTGATAATCGCCAGATCGTTAGCCTGAAGTGCGCTTCCTGCCCGACTCATCTTCCTGATAATGCGCCAGCTGAGCCGCGTGACACCTGCCTGATCATCTGTGATGTCGCCAGCTGAGCGCGCGACACCTGCCCGTTCATCTGCTTGATAATCGCCGGCTGAGCCTCGCGACACCTGCCCGCTCATCGCCAACACCAGTAATGCGTCAGCGTGAACCCAGGTGACACCTGTCCAGTCATCTGCCTGATAATCACCAGCTGAGCGGGCCCTTCCTGCCGGCTCGTCTGACTGATGTCGCCAGCTGAGCCATGAGACACCTGCCCGTTCATCTGCCTGAAAATGGCCAGCTGAGCCTCGGGACACCACCCACGGCTCATCTGTGATAATCGCCAGCTAGATCGGGTGATCGCCTGTCGCCGCTCATCACCGCCTGGTCATCTGCCTGATATTCACAGGTGAACCCAGTGACACCTGCCCGCTCCATCTGCCTGATAATCGGCGGCTGAGCCTCGAACATCTGCCGGCTCATCTACTTGATGTTCGCGGCTGAACCTCAGGACTCCTGCCCTCTCATCTGCTTGATAATCGCCAGCTGAGCCGCGCGGCACCTGCCCGATAATCTGCTTGATGTTCGACCCGGCTCATCTGTGATAAGCCCCAGGACACCGATGCTCGCTGCCGGCTCATCTGTGATAATCGCCAGCTGAGCCGCCCAACACCTGCCCGTTCATCTGTGATAATGTCGCCGGGTGAGCCTCGCGACAGGCCACGCGATGCCTGCCGCTCATCTCCTTGATAATCACCATTTGAGCGGGTGACACCTGCCCGCTCATCTGTGATAATCACGCCAGCTGAAACCTCCCGACCACCTGCCGGCTCGTCTGTGATAATGCGCCAGCTGAGCCTCGTGACACCTGCCCGCTCATCTGCCTGATAATCGTAGCAACCAGGTGGCTGCCCGTTCATCTGCCTGATAATCGCCAGCTGAGCCATCGTCACCTGCCGCTCATCTGCCTGATAATCGCCAGCTGATCCCACAGCGACGCCTGCGCTCGTCTGCCTGATAATCGCCAGCTGAGCCTCGCGAAACCTGCCCGCTCATTTGCCTGATAATCGCCAGCGTGGCGGGTGACGGCTGCCGCCTCTTCTGCCTGATATTGGCCAGCTGAGCCGGCGCGTCACCTGCCGGCTCACCTGTGACCGTACGCCAGCTTAGCGGCGACGCTGCGCTCATCTGCCTTGATAATCGCCAGCATAATAGGTGACACCTGTCCGGTCATCTGCCTGATGTCGACAGCTGACATGCGACACCTGCCCGTTCATTTTGCCTGATAATGCGCCAAAGCTTGGCGGGTGACACCTGTCTGCTCATCACCGCGATAATCGCCAGCTTGGCGGGTGACACCTGCCGCTCATCTGCCTGATAATCAGCCAGCTGGGCGGTGACAACTGCGGCTCATCTGCCTGATAATCGCCAGCAGCGGTGACACCTGCCGTTCATCTGCCTGATAATCGCCAGCTTGGCGGGTGACACCTGCCGGCTCATCTGGCGATAATGCGCCAGCTGAGCCACCGCGACCTGCCCGTTCATCTGCTTTATAATGCGCGGCTGAGCCTCCACGACGCCTGCCACGCTCATCTGCTTGATAATCGCCAGCTGAGCGCCCGCGACCACCCTGCCCGTTCATCTGCTTTATAATTGCCGGCTGAGCGGCGCGACTGCCGCTCATCTGCCTGATGCTCGCCCAGCTTAGCGGGTGACACCTGCCCGTTCATTAGCCTGATAATCGCCAGCTGAGCCAGGTGCGACACCTGCCGGCTCATCACTGCCTGATAATCGCCAGCTTAGCCGGGTGACACCTGCCCGTTCATTTGCTGATAATCGCCAGCTGGCGGGTGACACCTGTCCGCTCATTTGCCCACCGATAATCGCCAGCCCAGCGGGTGACACCTGTCCGCTCATCTGCCTGATAAGGCCAGCTGAGCCATCGTCCTACACCGTTCATCTGCCTGATAATCGCCAGCTTGGCGGGTGACACCTGTCCGGCTCATCTGCCTGATAATGCGCCAGCTGAGCCATAAGATGCCCTCTCCGCTCATCTGCCTGATAATCGCCAGCTTGCGGTGACACCTGCTCGGCTCATCTGTGATAATCGTCAGCTGAGCGGCGCAGCACCTGCCGCTCATCTGCTTGATAATCGCCAGTTGAGCGCGACACCTGCCGGCTCATCTGCTTGATAATCGCCAGCTGAGCCACACTTGACACCTGCCCGATCATCGCGATAATCACCAGCTGAGCGCGCGACACCTGCCGGCTCATCTGCCTGATACTCGCCGGCTGAGCCTCGCGACACCTGCCGCTCATCACCTGTCGCCAGCTGAGCGCGGGTGACACCTGCCGGTCATCTGCCTGATAACCGCCAGCTTAGCGGGTGACACCTGCCGGCTCATCTTTGCGATGCCTTCCCAGCTGAGCATTGCGACACCTGCGCCCGCTCATCTGCCTGATACTGCCGCCAGGCTGGGCGGGCGACACCTGCCCGCTCATCTGCCTGATAATCGCCAGCTGAGCCCGCGACACCTGCTCGCTCATCTGGTTGATAATCGCCAGCTGAGGCCGCGCGACACCTGCCCGCTCATCTGCCTGATAATCGCCAGCTGAGCGGCGCGACACCTGCCCGGCTCATCTGCTTGATAATCGCCAGCTGAGCCGCGCGACACCTGCCCGCTCATCTGCCTGATAATCGCCAGCTGGGCCCGTGACACCTGCCTCCGCTCATTTGTGATAATGCCAGCTGAGCCCCGCGACACCTGCCCGCTCATCTGCCTGATAATCGCCAGCTGAGCCACCGCGACACCTGCCGCTCATCTGCTTGATAATCGCCAGCTGAGCCGCAGGCGACACCTGCCCGCTCATCTGCCTGATAATCGCCAGCTGCAGGCCCGCGACACCTGCCGCTCATCTGATTGATAATCGCCAGCTGAGCCGCGACACCTGCCGGCTCATCTGCTTGATAATCACCAGCTGAGCCGGCGACACCTGCCGGCTCATCTGCCTGATAATCGCCAGCTGAGCCTCGACGCCTGCCGCTCATCTGCCTGATAATCGCCAGCTGGGCCTCGCGACACCTGCCCGCTCATCTGCTGATAATCGCCAGCTGAGCCAGGTGACACCTGCCCGCTCATCTGCCTGATAATGCCAGCTGAGCCCGCGACACCTGCCTGCTCATCTGTGACTGAGCCAT
>NW_027218737.1:0-13183 GCF_027580195.1 Bos mutus
AGCTGGGCGCTCAGCTGATTCATGCCTGCTCATTCTGCCTGATAATAATCGCCAGCTGGGGCGCATGATTCATGCCTGCTCATCTGCTTGATAATCGCCAGCTGGGCGCATGATTCATGCCTGCTCATCTGCTTGATAATCGCCAGCTGGGGGCATGATTCATGCCTGCTCATCTGCTTGATAATCGCCAGCTGGGCGCCCGGATTCATGCCTGCTCATCTGTGATAATCGCCAGCTGGGCGCATGATTCATGCCTGCTCATCTGTGATAATCGCCAGCTGGGCGCGCAGGATTCATGCCTGCTCAGCTGCTGTGATTCTTGCCAGCTGGGCACCAGGATTCATGCCTGCTCATCCTGATCAGCCAGCTGGGCAGTCGGATTCAGCGCCTCTCAGTCACCTGATCAGCTGGCGCGCAGCCCGTCATCTGTGCCTGCTGAGTTCAGGATTCATGCCTGCTCAGCTGTGATAATCGCCAGCTGGGCGCAGGATTCATGCCTGCTCATCTGCTTGATAATCGCCAGCTGGGCGCAGGATTCATGCCTGCTCATCTGCTTGATAATCGCCAGCTGGGCGCAGGATTCATGCCTGCTCAGCTGCTTGATAATCGCCAGCTGGGCGCGGATTCATGCCTGCTCAGCTGTGATAATCGCCAGCTGGGCCGCAGGATTCATGCCTGCTCATCTGCTTGATAATCGCCAGCTGGGCGCAGGATTCATGCCTGCTCATCTGTGATAATCGCCAGCTGGGCGCGCAGGATTCATGCCTGCTCATCTGCTTGATAATCGCCAGCTGGGCGCAGGGATTCATGCCTGCTCATCTGCTTGATAATCGCCAGCTGGGCGCAGGATTCATGCCTGCTCATCTGCTTGATAATCGCCAGCTGGGCTGCAGGATTGCCCTGCTCATCTGCTTGATAATCGCCAGCTGGGCGCAGGATTCATGCCTGCTCATCTCTGTGATAATCGCCAGCTGGGCGCGGATTCATGCCTGCTCAGCTGCTTGATAATCGCCAGCTGGGCCGCAGGATTCATGCCTGCTCATCTGCTTGATAATCGCCAGCTGGGCCGCAGGATTCATGCCTGCTCATCTGTGATAATCGCCAGCTGGGCGCCAGGATTCATGCCTGCTCATCTGTGATAATCGCCAGCTGGGGCGCAGGGATTCATGCCTGCTCTCAGCTGCTTGATAATCGCCAGCTGGGGCGCAGGATTCATGCCTGCTCTCATCTGCTTGATAATCGCCAGCTGGGCGCGCAGGATTCATGCCTGCTCAGCTGTGATAATCGCCAGCTGGGCGCGCGTGATTCATGCCTGCTCAGCTGCTGATAATCGCCAGCTGGGCGCGCAGGATTCATGCCTGCTCATCTGCCTGATCATGCCTGCTCAGCTGTGATAATCGCCAGCTGGGCATGCAGGATTCATGCCTGCTCATCTGCCTGATAATCGCCAGCTGGGGGATTCATGATTCTCATCCTGCTCGCCAGCTGGGCGATGATTCATGCCTGCTCAGCTGATAATCGCCAGCTGCGCGCAGGATTCATGCCTGCTCATCTGCTTGATAATCGCCAGCTGGGCGCAGGATTCATGCCTGCTCATCTGCTTGATAATCGCCAGCTGGGCGCAGGATTCATGCCTGCTCATCTGCTTGATAATCGCCAGCTGGGCGCAGGGATTCATGCCTGCTCATCTGCTTGATTCTTGCCTGCTGGGCGCATGATTCATGCCTGCTCAGCTGCCTGATAATCGCCAGCTGGGTCACATGATTCATGCCTGCTCAGTCTGCCTCTGTCGCCAGCTCATGATTCATGGCTGCTCATGATCGCCAGCTGGGGGCGCAGGATTCATGCCTGCTCATCTGCTTGATAATCGCCAGCTGGGCGCGCAGGATTCATGCCTGCTCATCTGTGATAATCGCCAGCTGGGCGCAGGATTCATGCCTGCTCATCTGTGATAATCGCCAGCTGGGCGCATGATTCATGCCTGCTCAGCTGCTTGATAATCGCCAGCTGGGCGCAGGATTCATGCCTGCTCATCTGTGATAATCGCCAGCTGGGCGCAGGATTCATGCCTGCTCATCTGTGATAGGATTCGCCAGCTGGGCGCCAGCTGGGATTCATGCCTGCTCATCTGCTTGATAATGCGCCAGCTGGGCGCGCCAGGATTCATGCCTGCTCATCTGCTTGATAATCGCCAGCTGGGCGCATGATTCATGCCTGCTCATCCTGTGATAATCGCCAGCTGGGCGCATGATTCATGCCTGCTCATCTGCTTGATAATCGCCAGCTGGGCGCGCAGGATTCATGCCTGCTCATCTGTGATAATCGCCAGCTGGGCGCAGGATTCATGCCTGCTCAGCTGTGATAATCGCCAGCTGGGCGCATGATTCATGCCTGCTCATCTGTGATAATCGCCAGCTGGGCGCGCAGGATTCATGCCTGCTCATCTGTGATAATCGCCAGCTGGGCGCAGGATTCATGCCTGCTGCTGTGATAATCGCCTGCTGGGCGCATGATTCATGCCTGCGCCTGCTGATAATCGCCAGCTGGGCATGATTCATGCCTGCTCATCTGCTTGATAATCGCCAGCTGGGCGCGATGATTCATGCCTGCTCATCTGCTTGATAATCGCCAGCTGGGCGCGCAGGATTCATGCCTGCTCATCTGCTTGATAATCGCCAGCTGGGCGCAGGATTCATGCCTGCTCAGCTGCTTGATAATCGCCAGCTGGGCGCAGGATTCATGCCTGCTCATCTGTGATAATCGCCAGCTGGGCGCATGATTCATGCCTGCTCATCTGTTGATAATCGCCAGCTGGCGCCAGGATTCATGCCTGCTCATCTGCTTGATAATCGCCAGCTGGGCGCGCAGGATTCATGCCTGCTCAGCTGCTGATAATCGCCAGCTGGGCGCGGGATTTCATGCCTGCTCATCTGCTTGATAATCGCCGCCAGCTGGGCGCAGGATTCATGCCTGCTCATCTGCTTGATAATCGCCAGCTGGGCGCAGGATTCATGCCTGCTCATCTGTGATAATCGCCAGCTGGGCGCAGGATTCATGCCTGCTCATCTGCTGTGATAATCGCCAGCTGGGGCGCAGGATTCATGCCTGCTCATCTGCTTGATAATCGCCAGCTGGGCGCGCAGGATTCATGCCTGCTCATCTGTGATAATCGCCAGCTGGGCGCAGGATTCATGCCTGCTCATCTGCTTGATAATCGCCAGCTGGGCGCGCGGGATTCATGCCTGCTCATCTGTGATAATCGCCAGCTGGGCGCATGATTCATGCCTGCTCTGCTCATCTTGATAATCGCCAGCTGGGCGCAGGATTCATGCCTGCTCAGCTGCTGTGATAATCGCCAGCTGGGCGCGCAGGATTCATGCCTGCTCATCTGCTTGATAATCGCCAGCTGGGCGCATGATTCATTCATGCCTGCTCATCTGCTTGATAATCGCCAGCTGGGCGCGGGATTCATGCCTGCTCATCTGCTTGATAATCGCCAGCTGGGCGCAGGATTCATGCCTGCTCATCTGCTTGATAATCGCCAGCTGGGCGCAGGATTCATGCCTGCTCAGCTGCTTGATAATCGCCAGCTGGGGCGCATGATTCATGCCTGCTCATCTGCTTGATAATCGCCAGCTGGGCGCAGGATTCATGCCTGCTCATCTGCGTGATAATCGCCAGCTGGGCGCAGGATTCATGCCTGCTCATCTGCTTGATAAATCGCCAGCTGGGCGCCAGGATTCATGCCTGCTCATCTGCTTGATAATCGCCAGCTGGGCGCAGGATTCATGCCTGCTCATCTGCTTGATAATCGCCAGCTGGGCGCGCAGGATTCATGCCTGCTCATCTGCTTGATAATCGCCAGCTGGGCGCGGGATTCATGCCTGCTCAGCTGTGATAATCGCCAGCTGGGCCGCAGGATTCATGCCTGCTCAGCTGCTTGATAATCGCCAGCTGGGCGCAGGATTCATGCCTGCTCAGCTGCTTGATAATCGCCAGCTGGGCGCAGGATTCATGCCTGCTCATCTGCTTGATAATCGCCAGCTGGGGCGCAGGATTCATGCCTGCTCAGCTGTGATAATCGCCAGCTGGGGCGCAGGATTCATGCCTGCTCATCTGCTGTGATAATCGCCAGCTGGGCATGATTCATGCCTGCTCATCTGCTTGATAATCGCCAGCTGGGCGCGGGATTCATGCCTGCTCATCTGCTTGATAATCGCCAGCTGGGCCACAGGATTCATGCCTGCTCATCTGTGATAATCGCCAGCTGCTGGGCGCGGGATTCATGCCTGCTCATCTGCCTGATAATGCCAGCTGGGCTGCCAGGATTCATGCCTGCTCATCTGCCTGATAATCGCCAGCTGGGCCGCAGGATTCATGCCTGCTCATCTGCTTGATAATCGCCAGCTGGGCGCAGGATTCATGCCTGCTCATCTGCTTGATAATCGCCAGCTGGGCGCAGGATTCATGCCTGCTCATCTGTGATAATCGCCAGCTGGGCGCATGATTCATGCCTGCTCAGCTGCTTGATAATCGCCAGCTGGGCGCGGGATTCATGCCTGCTCATCTGCTTGATAATCGCCAGCTGGGCGCGGGATTCATGCCTGCTCATCTGTGATAATCGCCAGCTGCTGGGCGCAGGATTCATGCCTGCTCATCTGTGATAATCGCCAGCTGGGCGCAGGATTCATGCCTGCTCATCTGCTTGATAATCGCCAGCTGGGCGCATGATTCATGCCTGCTCATCTGCTTGATAATCGCCAGCTGGGCGCGGGATTCATGCCTGCTCATCTGTGATGATAATCGCCAGCTGGGCGCGCAGGATTCATGCCTGCTCATCTGTGATAATCGCCAGCTGGGGGCGCAGGATTCATGCCTGCTCATCTGTGATAATCGCCAGCTGGGCGCATGGATTCATGCCTGCTCATCTGCTTGATAATCGCCAGCTGGGCGCAGGATTCATGCCTGCTCATCTGCTTGATAATCGCCAGCTGGGCGCGCATGATTCATGCCTGCTCATCTGTGATAATCGCCAGCTGGGCGCATGATTCATGCCTGCTCAGCTGTTTGATAATCGCCAGCTGGGCGCAGGATTCATGCCTGCTCAGCTGCTTGATAATCGCCAGCTGGGCCGCATGATTCATGCCTGCTCATCTGTGATAATCGCCAGCTGGGCCGCAGGATTCATGCCTGCTCATCTGCTTGATAATCGCCAGCTGGGCGCGCAGGATTCATGCCTGCTCATCTGTGATAATCGCCAGCTGGGCGCATGATTCATGCCTGCTCATCTGCTTGATAATCGCCAGCTGGGCGCGCAGGATTCATGCCTGCTCAGCTGCTTGATAATCGCCAGCTGGGGGCGCAGGATTCATGCCTGCTCATCTGCTTGATAATCGCCAGCTGGGCGCAGGATTCATGCCTGCTCATCTGCTTGATAATCGCCAGCTGGGCGCGGGATTCATGCCTGCTCAGCTGCTTGATTCTTGCCTGCTGGGCGCATGATTCATGCCTGCTCAGCTACCTGATAAGCGCCAGCTGGGTCACATGATTCATGCCTGCTCTCTCATCACCTGCGCTGCATGAGCAGCTGCTCGTGATCAGTGCCTGCTGGTTCACAGGATTCATGCCTGCTCAGCTGCTTGATAATCGCCAGCTGGGCCGCGGGATTCATGCCTGCTCATCTGTGATAATCGCCAGCTGGGGGCGCAGGATTCATGCCTGCTCATCTGCTTGATAATCGCCAGCTGGGCGCAGGATTCATGCCTGCTCATCTGCTTGATAATCGCCAGCTGGGCGCGCAGGATTCATGCCTGCTCATCTGTGATAATCGCCAGCTGGGCGCGGGATTCATGCCTGCTCAGCTGCTTGATAATCGCCAGCTGGGCGCGCAGGATTCATGCCTGCTCAGCTGTGATAATCGCCAGCTGGGCGCATGATTCATGCCTGCTGCTCATCTGTGATAATCGCCAGCTGGGGCGCAGGATTCATGCCTGCTCAGCTGCTTGATAATCGCCAGCTGGGCTGAGGATTCATGCCTGCTCTCAGCTGCTTGATAATCGCCAGCTGGGCGCAGGATTCATGCCTGCTCATCTGTGATAATCGCCAGCTGGGCGCAGGATTCATGCCTGCTCATCTGTGATAATGTCGCCAGCTGGGCGCAGGATTCATGCCTGCTCATCTGCTGTGATAATCGCCAGCTGGGGCGCCAGGATTCATGCCTGCTCATCTGTGATAATCGCCAGCTGGGGCGCAGGATTCATGCCTGCTCATCTGTGATAATCGCCAGCTGGGCGCAGGATTCATGCCTGCTCATCTGCTTGATAATCGCCAGCTGGGCGCAGGATTCATGCCTGCTCATCTGCTTGATAATCGCCAGCTGGGCGCGCAGGATTCATGCCTGCTCATCTGTGATAATAATCGCCAGCTGGGCGCAGGATTCATGCCTGCTCATCAGCTGCTGTGATAATCGCCAGCTGGGGCGCGCAGGATTCATGCCTGCTCATCTGTGATAATCGCCAGCTGGGCGCAGGATTCATGCCTGCTCATCTGCTTGATAATCGCCAGCTGGGCGCGCAGGATTCATGCCTGCTCATCTGTTTGATAATCGCCAGCTGGGCGCCGGGATTCATGCCTGCTCATCTGCTTGATAATCGCCAGCTGGGCGCAGGATTCATGCCTGCTCATCTGCTTGATAATCGCCAGCTGGGGCGCAGGATTCATGCCTGCTCATCTGCTTGATAATCGCCAGCTGGGCGCAGGATTCATGCCTGCTCATCTGCTTGATAATCGCCAGCTGGGCGCGCAGGATTCATGCCTGCTCATCTGTGATAATCGCCAGCTGGGCGCAGGATTCATGCCTGCTCATCTGCTTGATAATTGCCTGCTGGGGCGCATGATTCATGCCTGCTCATCTGCTCATGATCAGCACGATAGCAGTCACATGCTGCGCCTCTCAGTCACCTGATTCATTGCCTGCTCATCTGTGATCAGCGCCAGCTGGAGTTCACAGGATTCATGCCTGCTCAGCTGCTTGATAATCGCCAGCTGGGCGCAGGATTCATGCCTGCTCATCTGTGATAATCGCCAGCTGGGCGCAGGATTTCAGCTGCCTGCTCAGCTGTGATGCCTGCTCGCTGCTTGATAAGCCAGCTGGGCGCAGGATTCATGCCTGCTCATCTGTGATGATAATCGCCAGCTGGGGCGCATGATTCATGCCTGCTCATCTGCTTGATAATCGCCAGCTGGGCGCAGGATTCATGCCTGCTCATCTGCTTGATAATCGCCAGCTGGGCGCATGATTCATGCCTGCTCATCTGCTTGATAATCGCCAGCTGGGCGCAGGATTCATGCCTGCTCAGCTGCTTGATAAATCGCCAGCTGGGCGCAGGATTCATGCCTGCTCATCTGTGATAATCGCCAGCTGGGCGCAGGGGATTCATGCCTGCTCAGCTGTGATAATCGCCAGCTGGGCCGCAGGATTCATGCCTGCTCATCTGCTTTGATAATCGCCAGCTGGGCGCCTGCTCAGCTGTTTCATGCCTGCTCATGCTGCTCATCTGTGATAATCGCCAGCTGGGCGCGCAGGATTCATGCCTGCTCATCTGTGATAATCGCCAGCTGGCCAGCTGGGCGCAGGATTCATGCCTGCTCATCTGTGATAATCGCCAGCTGGGCGCAGGATTCATGCCTGCTCATCTGCTTGATAATCGCCAGCTGGGGCGCCAGGATTCATGCCTGCTCAGCTGCTTGATAATCGCCAGCTGGGCGCGCAGGATTCATGCCTGCTCATCTGCTTGATAATCGCCAGCTGGGCGCATGATTCATGCCTGCTCATCTGCTTGATGATAATCGCCAGCTGGGCGCAGGATTCATGCCTGCTCATCTGCCTGATAATCGCCAGCTGGGCGCGCAGGATTCATGCCTGCTCATCTGCTTGATAATCGCCAGCTGGGCGCTGGGATTCATGCCTGCTCCTGATGATAATCGCCAGCTGGGCGCAGGATTCATGCCTGCTCATCTGTGATAATCGCCAGCTGGGCGCAGGATTCATGCCTGCTCATCTGCTTGATAATCGCCAGCTGGGCGCGGGATTCATGCCTGCTCATCTGCTTGATAATCGCCAGCTGGGCGCGCGGATTCATGCCTGCTCATCTGTGATAATCGCCAGCTGGGCGCATGAGGATTCATGCCTGCTCAGCTGCTTGATAATCGCCAGCTGGGCGCAGGATTCATGCCTGCTCATCTGTGATAATCGCCAGCTGGGGCGCAGGATTCATGCCTGCTCAGCTGCTTGATAATCGCCAGCTGGGCGCGCCAGGATTCATGCCTGCTCAGCTGTGATAATCGCCAGCTGGGGCGCAGGATTCATGCCTGCTCATCTGTGATAATCGCCAGCTGGGCCGCGCAGGATTCATGCCTGCTCATCTGCTTGATAATCGCCAGCTGGGCGCAGGATTCATGCCTGCTCATCTGCTTGATATAATCGCCAGCTGGGCGCAGGATTCATGCCTGCTCATCTGTGATAATCGCCAGCTGGGCGCAGGATTCATGCCTGCTCATCTCTGTGATAATCGCCAGCTGGGCGCAGGATTCATGCCTGCTCATCTGCTTGATAATCGCCAGCTGGGCGCAGGATTCATGCCTGCTCATCTGCTTGATAATCGCCAGCTGGGCGCGCAGGATTCATGCCTGCTCATCTGTGATAATCGCCAGCTGGGCGCGGGATTCATGCCTGCTCATCTGTGATAATCGCCAGCTGGGCGCAGGATTCATGCCTGCTCATCTGTGATAATCGCCAGCTGGGCGCAGGATTCATGCCTGCTCATCTGCTTGATAATCGCCAGCTGGCGCGCAGGATTCATGCCTGCTCATCTGTGATAATCGCCAGCTGGGCCGCAGGATTCATGCCTGCTCATCTGCTTGATAATCGCCAGCTGGGCGCAGGATTCATGCCTGCTCATCTGCTTGATAATCGCCAGCTGGGCGCGCAGGTTCAGGATTCATGCCTGCTCATCTGTGATAATCGCCAGCTGGGCGCGGGATTCATGCCTGCTCATCTGCTTGATAATCGCCAGCTGGGCGCGCAGGATTCATGCCTGCTCATCTGCTTGATAATCGCCAGCTGGGCGCAGGATTCATGCCTGCTCATCTGTGATAATCGCCAGCTGGGCGCGCGGGATTCATGCCTGCTCATCTTGATAATCGCCAGCTGGGCGCGCAGGATTCATGCCTGCTCAGCTGCTTGATAATCGCCAGCTGGGCGCAGGATTCATGCCTGCTCATCTGCTTGATAATCGCCAGCTGGGCGCAGGATTCATGCCTGCTCATCTGTGATAATCGCCAGCTGGGCGCAGGATTCATGCCTGCTCATCTGTGATAATCGCCAGCTGGGCCGCGGGATTCATGCCTGCTCATCTGCTTGATAATCGCCAGCTGGGCGCATGATTCATGCCTGCTCATCTGTGATAATCGCCAGCTGGGCCGCAGGATTCATGCCTGCTCATCTGTGATAATCGCCAGCTGGGCGCAGGATTCATGCCTGCTCAGCTGTGATAATCGCCAGCTGGGGCGCAGGATTCATGCCTGCTCATCTGTGATAATCGCCAGCTGGGGCAGGATTCATGCCTGCTCATCTGTTTGATAATCGCCAGCTGGGGGCGCAGGATTCATGCCTGCTCAGCTGCTTGATAATCGCCAGCTGGGCGCGCGCATGATTCATGCCTGCTCATCTGTGATAATCGCCAGCTGGGCGCAGGATTCATGCCTGCTCATCTGTGATAATCGCCAGCTGGGCGCAGGATTCATGCCTGCTCATCTGCTTGATAATAATCGCCAGCTGGGCGCATGATTCATGCCTGCTCATCTGTGATAATCGCCAGCTGGGCGCCAGGATTCATGCCTGCTCAGCTGTGATAATCGCCAGCTGGGCGCAGGATTCATGCCTGCTCATCTGCTTGATAATCGCCAGCTGGGCGCGCATGATTCATGCCTGCTCATCTGCTTGATAATCGCCAGCTGGGCGCGGGATTCATGCCTGCTCAGCTGCTTGATTCTTGCCTGCTGGGCGCATGATTCATGCCTGCTCATCCTGATCTGCACATGGATGCAGTCGCCAGCCTGCTGCCTCTCAGATCACCTGATCCTGCTCATCTGCGTGATAAGTGCCAGCTGGGGCGCAGGATTCATGCCTGCTCATCTGTTTGATAATCGCCAGCTGGGCGCGCAGGATTCATGCCTGCTCATCTGCTTGATAATCGCCAGCTGGGCGCAGGATTCATGCCTGCTCATCTGTGATAATCGCCAGCTGGGCGCAGGATTCATGCCTGCTCATCTGCTTGATAATCGCCAGCTGGGGGCGCGGGATTCATGCCTGCTCATCTGTGATAATCGCCAGCTGGGCGCGCAGGATTCATGCCTGCTCATCTGCTGTGATAATCAGTGCCAGCTGGGCAGGATTCATGCCTGCTCATCTGTGATAATCGCCAGCTGGGCCGCAGGATTCATGCCTGCTCATCTGCTTGATAATCGCCAGCTGGGCGCAGGATTCATGCCTGCTCATCTGCTTGATAATCGCCAGCTGGGCGCAGGATTCATGCCTGCTCATCTGTGATGATAATCGCCAGCTGGGCGCATGATTCATGCCTGCTCATCTGCTTGATAATCGCCAGCTGGGCGCGGGATTCATGCCTGCTCAGCTGTGATAATCGCCAGCTGGGCGCGCCAGGATTCATGCCTGCTCATCTGTGATAATCGCCAGCTGGGCGCGCAGGATTCATGCCTGCTCATCTGCTTGATAATCGCCAGCTGGGCGCAGGATTCATGCCTGCTCATCTGCTGTGATAATCGCCAGCTGGGGCGCTGGATTCATGCCTGCTCATCTGCTTGATAATCGCCAGCTGGGCGCAGGATTCATGCCTGCTCAGCTGCTTGATAATCGCCAGCTGGGGCGCAGGATTCATGCCTGCTCATCTGCCTGATAATGCCCCAGCTGGGCGCCTGATTCATGCCTGCTCATCTGTGATAATCGCCAGCTGGGATTCATGCCTGGATTCATGCCTGCTCAGCTGTGATAATCGCCAGCTGGGCGCGCAGGATTCATGCCTGCTCATCTGCTTGATAATCGCCAGCTGGGCGCAGGATTCATGCCTGCTCATCTGCTTGATAATCGCCAGCTGGGCGCGGGATTTCATGCCTGCTCATCTGCTTGATAATCGCCAGCTGGGCGCATGATTCATGCCTGCTCATCATCTGATGATAATCGCCAGCTGGGCGCCGGGATTCATGCCTGCTCAGCTGCGTGATAATGCCTGCTGGGGCGCGGGATTCATGCCTGCTCAGCTGTGATAATCGCCAGCTGGGCCCAGGATTCATGCCTGCTCATCTGTGATAATCTTGCTGGGCGAGGATTCATGCCTGCTCAGCTGCCAGATGATTCATGCCTGCTCATCTGTGATAATCGCCAGCTGGGCGCAGGATTCATGCCTGCTCATCTGTGATAATCGCCAGCTGGGCGCTGGATTCATGCCTGCTCAGCTGCTGTGATAATCGCCAGCTGGGCGCAGGATTCATGCCTGCTCAGCTGTGATAATCGCCAGCTGGGCGCGGGATTCATGCCTGCTCATGTGATTGATAATCGCCAGCTGGGGCGCGGATTCATGCCTGCTCATCTGCTTGATAATCGCCAGCTGGGCGCAGGATTCATGCCTGCTCATCTGTGATAATCGCCAGCTGGGCGCAGGATTCATGCCTGCTCAGCTGCTTGATAATCGCCAGCTGGGCGCATGATTCATGCCTGCTCTGCTGCTGTGATAATCGCCAGCTGGGCGCGCCTGCAGGATTCATGCCTGCTCATCTGTGATAATCGCCAGCTGGGCGCAGGATTCATGCCTGCTCAGCTGTTTGATAATCGCCAGCTGGGCGCAGGATTCATGCCTGCTCATCTGTGATAATCGCCAGCTGGGCGCATGATTCATGCCTGCTCATCTGTGATAATCGCCAGCTGGGCGGCAGGATTCATGCCTGCTCATCTGCTGATAATCGCCAGCTGGGCGCGGGATTCATGCCTGCTCATCTGCTTGATAATCGCCAGCTGGGCGCGGGATTCATGCCTGCTCATCTGTGATAATCGCCAGCTGGGCGCGGGATTCATGCCTGCTCATCTGTGATAATCGCCAGCTGGGCGATTGATTCATGCCTGCTCAGCTGTGATAATCGCCAGCTGGGCAGGATTCATGCCTGCTCATCTGCTTGATAATGCGCCAGCTGTCACACAGGATTCATGCCTGCTCATCTGCTTGATAATCGCCAGCTGGGGCGCGGGATTCATGCCTGCTCATCTGTGATAATTGCCAGCTGAGCCGCATGATTCATGCCTGCTCACCTGTGATAATCGCCAGCTGGGCTGCATCATTCAGCCTGCCTCAATCGTCACTGAGTTCATGCATGATTCATGCCTGCTCATGATGATAATGCCTGCAGCTGGGCGCGGATTCATGCCTGCTCACCCTGTGATAATCGCCAGCTGGGCGCGCAGGATTCATGCCTGCTCATCTGCTTGATAATCGCCAGCTGGGCGCCCCATGATTCATGCCTGCTCATCTGCGATAATCGCCAGCTGTTTACATTCATTCATGCCTGCTCAGCTGTGATAATCGCCAGCTGGGCCCCCAGGTTTCATGCCTGCTCATCTGCCAGCGATAATCGCCAGCTGGGCAGGATTCGATGCCTGCTCATCTGCTTGATAATCGCCAGCTGGGCGACGCATTTTCTGCCTGCTCATCTGCGATATCGGTCACCTGCTCAGGCTTCATGACTGTTCAGCTGTGATAAGTGCCAGCTGGGCGCGTGATTCATGCCCTGCTCATCTGCTTGATGTCGCCAGATGGGCCTCTCGGGATTGCTGCCTGCTCAGCCACGTGATAATGCCTGCTGCATTTGTTTGATTCATGCCTGCTCATCTGTGATAATTGCCAGCTGGGCCCCCTCATCTGCCTGCTGCTATTTTCTCCTATCTATAATCGCCAGCGCTGGCGCAGGATTCATGCCTTCTCATCTGTGATAATGATTCATGCCTGCTCTTCTGCCTGATAATGCGCCAGCTGGGCTGGGCATGATTCATGCCTGCTCATCTGCAATGTGATAATCCTCAGCTGGGCGCAGGATTCATGCCTGCTCAGCTGTCCTG
>NW_027218738.1:0-14163 GCF_027580195.1 Bos mutus
GCTCATCTGCCTGATAATGGCCTGCTCAGCCCGACACCTGCCCGCTCATCTGTGATAATCGCCAGCTGAGCCGTCGACAATTGCCCGCTCATCTGCTTGATAATCGCCAGCTTAGCAGCGCGACACCTGCCCGCTCATCTGCTTGATAATCGCCAGCTGAGGCGCGACACCTGCCCGCTCATCTGCTTGATAATCGCCAGGTGAGGCCCGCGACACCTGCCGCTCATCTGCCTGATAATCGCCAGCTGAGCCTCGCGACACCTGCCGGCTCATCTGCCTGATAATCGCCAGCCTGAGCGCGCGACACCTGCCCGGCTCATCTGCTTGATAATCGCCAGCTGAGCCTCGCGGCCTCTGCCGCTCATCTGCCTGATAATCGCCATCTGAGCCTCGCGACACCTGCCCGCTCATCTGCTTGATAATCGCCAGCTGAGCCGCGCAGCACCTGCCCGCTCATCTGCTTGATAATCACCAGCTGAGCCCATGACACCTGTCCGCTCATCTGCTTGATAATCACCAGCTGAGCCGTGCGACACCTGCCCGCTTTCATCTACTTGATAATCGCCAGATGAGCCGCGCGACACCTGCCAGCTCCTCTGCTTGATAATCGCCAGCTGAGGCACACGACACCTGTCCGCTCTTCTGCTTGATAATCGCCAGCTGAGCCGCGCAGCACCTGCCCGCTCATCTGCTTGATAATCGCCAGCTGAGCCACATGACTGCTGCCTGATCGTCTGAATGATAATCACCAGCTGAGCCGCGCGACACCTGCCCGCTCATCTGCTTGATAATCGCCAGCTGAGCCACATGACACCTGTCCGCTCATCTGCTTGATAATCACCAGCTGAGCCGCGCGACACCTGCCTATTCATCTGCTTGATAATCGCCAGCTCAGCCCCACGACACCTGCCCGCTCATCTGCTTGATAATCGCCAGCTGAGCAGCGCGACAATTGCCCACTAATCTGCTTGATAATCGCCAGCTTAGCAGCGCGACACCTGCCCGCTCATCTGCTTGATATTCGCCAGCTGAGCCTCGCGACACCTGCCCGCTCATCTGCCTGATAATCGCCAGCTGAGCCCGCGACACCTGCCCGCTCATCTGCTTGATAATCGCCAGCTGAGCCGCGCCGACACCTGCCCGCTCATCTGCTTGATAATCGCCAGCTGAGCCGCGCGCAGCACCTGCCCGCTCATCTGCTTGATAATCGCCAGCTGAGCCGCGACACCTGCCCGCTCATATGCTTGATAATCGCCAGCTGAGCTGGCACATGCCCACCTGCCCGCTCAACTGCTTGATAACCGCCAGCTGAGCCGCGTGCACCTGCCCGCCATTTGCTTGATAATCGCCCGATCAGCAGCGCGACGCGTGCCCGCCATCTGCTTGATTATCGCCAGCTGAGCCCCGCGACCCCTGCCAGATCATCTGCTTGATAATCGCCAGCTGAGCCCCACAACACCTGCCAGCTCATCTGCTTGATAATCGCCAGCTGAGCCACATGACACCTGCCTGATCATCTGCTTGATAATCACCAGCTGAGCCGCGCGACACCTGCCCGCTCATCTGCTTGATAATCGCCAGCTGAGCCGCGCGACACCTGCCCGCTCATCTGCTTGATAATCACCAGCTGAGCCGCGTGAGCACCTGCCGCTCATCTGCTTGATAATCGCCAGCTGAGCCGTGTGACACCTGCCCGGCCATCTGCTTGATAATCGCGCTGAGCCGGGCGACACCTGCCCGCTCATCTGCTTGATAATCGCCAGATGAGCTGCGCGACACCTGCCCACTCTTCTGATTGATAGTTGCCAGCTCAGCCCCTGGACACCTGCCAGCTCATCTGCTTGATAATCGCCAGCTGAGCCGCGCGACACCTGTCCGCTCATCTGCTTGATAATCGCCAGCTGAGCCGCGCAGCACCTGCCCGCTCATCTGCTTGATAATCGCCAGCTGAGCCGTGCGACACCTGCCCGCTCATCTGCTTGATAATCGCCAGCTGAGCATGACACCTGCCTGATCATCTGCTTGATAATCACCAGCTGAGCCGCGCATGACACCTGCCCGATCATCTGATTGATAATCGCCAGCTGAGCCAGGCGACACCTGCCCGCTCATCTGCTTGATAATCACCAGCTGAGCCGCGAGCACCTGCCCGCTCATCTGCTTGATAATCGCCAGCTGAGCCGTTGGACACCTGCCCGCTCATCTGCTTGATAATCGCCAGCTAGAGTCCCGCGACACCTGCCCGGCTCATCTGCTTGATATTCGCCAGCTGAGCCCCGCGACACCTGCCCGCTCATCTGCTTGATAATTGCCAGCTGAGCCGTCGCGACACCTGCCTGCTCATCTGCTTGATAATCGGCTCTGAGCCCCGGACACCTGCCCGCTCATCTGCTTGATAATCACCAGCTGAGCCACGCGCGACACCTGCCCGCTTCATCTGCTTGATGTTCGCCAGCTGAGCCCGGGACACCTGCCCGCTCATCTGCTTGATAATTGCCAGCTGAGCTCCACGACACCTGCCCGCCATCTGCTTGATGTTCGCCAGCTGAGCCCGGGACATCTGCCCGCTCATCTGCTTGATAATTTGCCAGCTGAGCTCCGCGACACCTGCCCGCTCATCTGCTTGATATTCGCCAGCTGAGCCGGCGACACCTGCCCGTTCATCTGCTTGATAATCGCGGGGCTGAGCCCGCGACACCTGCCCGCCATCTGCCTGATAATCGCCAGCTGAGCCGGGTGACACCTGTCCGCTCATCTGCCTGATAATCGCCAGCTGAGCCGGGTGATACCTGCCCGCTCATCTGCCTGATAATCGCCAGCTGAGCCGCGAGACACCTGCCCGCTCATCTGCTTGATAATCGCCAGCTGAGCCCTCGCGACACCTGCCCGCTCATCTGCTTGATAATCGCCAGCTGAGCCTCGCAACACCTGCCCGCTCATCTGCCTGATAATCGCCAGCTGAGCCTCGTGACACCTGCCCGCTCATTTGCCTGATAATCGCCAGCTGAGCCGGGCGACACCTGCCCGCTCATCTGCCTGATAATCGCCAGCTGAGCCTCGCGACACCTGCCCGCCATCTGCCTGATAATCGCCAGCTGAGCCATCGTCACACCTGTCTGCTCATCTGCCTGATAATCGCCAGCGTAGCCTGGTGACACCTGCCAGCTCATCTTCCTGATAATCGCCAGCTGAGCCGCTGGATGACTTTGCCCGCTCATCTACTTGATAATCGCCAGCTGAACCTCGCGACACCTGCCCTCTCATCTGCTTGATAATCGCCGCCAGTTGAGCCGGCGCAGCACCTGCCCTCTCATCTGCTTGATAATCGCCAGCTGAGCCGCGCGACACGTGCCCACTCTTCTGATTGATAATCGCCAGCTGAGCCACGCGACACCTGCCAGCTCATCTGCTTGATAATCGCCAGCTGAGCCGCGCAGCACCTGCCCGCTCATCTGCTTGATAATCGCCAGCTGAGCCGCGCGACACCTGCCCGCTCATCTGCTTGATAATCGCCAGCTGAGCCACATGACACCTGCCTGATCATCTGCTTGATAATCACCAGCTGAGCCGCGCGAAACCTGCCCGCTCATCTGCTTGATAATCGCCAGCTGAGCCGCGCGACACCTGCCCGCTCATCTGCTTGATATTCGCCAGCTGAGCTGAGTGACACCTGCACGCTCATCTGCCTGATAATCGCCAGCTGAGCGATGCGACACCTGCCCGCTCATCTGCTTGATAATCCCCAGCTGAGCCGCGCGACACCTGCCCGCTCATCTGCTTGATAATCGCCAGCTTAGCCAGGTGACAGCTGTCCCGCTCATCTGCTTGATAATCGCCAGATGAGCAGCGTGACACCTGCCCGCTCATCTGCTTGATAATCGCCAGCTGAGCCCCGCGACACCTGCCCGCTCATCTGCCTGATAATCGCCAGCTGAGCCGCGCGACACCTGCCCGCTCATCTGCTTGATAATCGCCAGCTGAGCCTGCATGACACCTGTACGCTCATCTGCCTGATAATCGCCAGCTGAGCGGTGCGACACCTGCCCGCTCATCTGCCTATAATCCCCAGCTGAGCCGCTACACCTGCCCGCTCATCTGCCTGATAATCGCCAGCTGAGCCAGGTGACAGCTGTCCGCTCATCGCCTGATAATCGCCAGCTGAACGCGCGTGACACCTGCCCGCCATCTGCTTGATAATCGCCAGCTGAGCCAGCGCGTCACCTGCCCGCTCATCTGCTTGTTAATCGCCAGCTGAGCTGCGCGACACCTCCCGCCATCTGCTTGATAATCGCCAGCTGAGCCACACGACACCTGCCCGCTCATCTGCTTGATAATCGCCAGCTGA
Source organism: Bos mutus (assembly GCF_027580195.1). Lineage (NCBI taxonomy): Eukaryota > Metazoa > Chordata > Mammalia > Artiodactyla > Bovidae > Bos > Bos mutus. The sequence continues at coordinate 4,346 of NW_027218738.1, forward strand.
GCCTCGCGACACTTGCCCGCTCATCTACTTGATAATCGCCAGCTGAACCTTGCGACACCTGCCCTCTCATCTGCTTGATAATCGCCAGCTGAGCCACGCGACACGTGCCCACTCTTCTGATTGATAATCGCCAGCCAATCCCACGACACCTGCCCGCCCATCTGCTTGATAATTGCCAGCTGAGCCGTTCGACACCTGCCCGCTCATCTGATTGATAATGGCCAGCTGAGTCGCGCGACACCTGTCCGCTCATCTGCTTGATAATCACCAGCTGAGCCGTTCGACACCTGCCCGCCATCTGCCTGATAATCGCCAGCTGAGCCGCTCGACACCCGCCGCCCATCTGCCTGATAATCGACAGTGGAGCGCGCGACACCTGCCCGCCATCTGCTTGATAATCGCCAGCTGAGCCCCGCGACACCTGCCTGGTCATCTGCCTGATAATCGCCAGCTGAGCCGCGCGACACCTGCCCGCTCATCTGCTTGATAATCGCCAGCTGAGCCGCATGACACCTGCCCGCTCATCTGCTTGATAATCGCCAGCTGAGCCGTGCGACACCTGCCCGCTCATCTGCCTGATAATCACCAGCTTAGCCAGGTGACACCTGTCCGCTCATCTGCCTGATAATCTCCAGCTGAGCCATGCGTCACCTGCCCGCTCATCTGCTTGATAATCGCCAGCTGAGCCTCGCGACACCTGCCCGCTCATCTGCTTGATAATCGCCAGCTGAGCCTCGCGTCACCTGCCCGCTCATCTGCTTGATAACCGCCAGCTGAGCCGCGCAGCACCTGCCCGCTCATCTGCTTGATAATCGCCGGTCAGCAGCGCGAACGCGCCCGCCATCTGCTTGATTAATCGCCAGCTGAGCCCCGACACCTGTCAGCTCATCTGCTTGATAATCGCCAGCTGAGCCACACGACACCTGTCCGCTCATCTGCTTGATAATCGCCAGCTGATCCACGCAGCACCTGCCCGCCATCGGCTTGATAATCGCCAGCTGAGCCGCGCGACACCTGCCCGCTCATCTGCTGAATAATTGCCAGGTGAGCCACATGACACCTGCCTGATCATCTGCCTGATAATCACCAGCTGAGCCGGCGACACCTGCCCGATCATCTGCTTGATAATCGCCAGCTGAGCCGCGGCGACACCTGCCCGCTCATCTGCTTGATAATCACCAGCTGAGCGCGCGCCACCTGCCCGCCATCTGCTTGATAATCGCCAGCTGAGCCGCGCGTCCACCTGCCCGCTCATCTGCCTGTTAATCACCAGCTGCCCGCATCAGCCTGATAATCGACACCTGCCTGCTCATCAGCCTGATAATCGCCAGATGAGCCGCACGACACACCTGCCCCGCTCATCTACTTGATAATCGCCAGCTGAGCCGCGCAGCACGTGCCTGCTCATCTGCTTGATAATCGCCAGATGAGGCACACGACACCTGCCCGATCTTCTGCTTGATAATCGCCAGCAGAGCCGCGCAGCACCTGCCCGCTCATCTGCTTGATAATCGCCAGATGAGCCACATGACACCTGCGATCGATCATCTGCTTGATAATCACCAGCTGAGCCGCGCGACAACTGCCCGCTTATCTGCTTGATAATCGCCAGCTCAGCCCCACGACACCTGTCCGCTCATCTGCTTGATAATCGCCAGCTGAGCCACATGACACCTGTCCGCTCATCTGCTTGATAATCACCAGCTGAGCCGCGCGACAACTGCCCGCTCATCTGCTTGAAAATCACCAGCTGAGCCTCGCGACACCTGCCCGCTCATCTGCTTGATAATCGCCAGCTGAGCCACTCGACACCTGCCCGCCATCTGCTTGATAATCGCCAGCTGAGCCAACGACACCTGCCCGCCATCTGCTTGAAAATCACCAGCTGAGCCGCGCGACACCTGCCCGCTCATCTGCTTGATAATCGCCAGCTGAGCCCCACGACACCTGCCCGGCTCATCTGCTTGATAATAGCCAGCTGAGCCCGCGACACCTGCCCGCTCATCTGCTTGATAATCGCCAGCTGAGCCACGACCACCTGCCCGCTCATCTGCTTGATAATCCCTAGCTGAGCAGCGTGACACCTGCCCGCTCATCTGCTTGATAATCGCCAGCTGAGCCACCCGACACCCGCCCGCTCATCTGCTTGATAATCGCCAGCTGAGCCCACACGACACCTGCCCGCCATCTGCTTGATAATCGCCAGCTGAGCCGCCACGACACATGCCCGCTCATCTGCTTGATAATCGCCAGCTGAGCCGCTGCAGCACCTGCCCGCCATCTGCTTGATAATCGCCAGTTGAGCCGCGCGACACCTGCCCGCTATTCTGCTTGATAATCGCCAGCTGAGCCCATGACACCTGCCTGATCATCTGTTTGATAATCACCAGCTGAGTCACAAGACACCAGCCCGCTCATCTGCTTGATAATCGCCAGCTGAGCCACATGACAATTGCATGATCATCTGCTTGATAATCACCAGCTGAGCCTCGCGACACCTGCCCGCTCATCTGCTTGATAATCGCCAGGTGAGCCCTTTCGGCGACACCTGCCCTCATCTGCTTGATAATCGCCAGCTGAGCCCCGCGACACCTGCCCGCTCATCTGCTTGATAATCGCCAGCTGAGCCCGCGACACCTGCCCGCCATCTGCTTGATAATCGCCAGCTGAGCCCGCGACACCTGCCCGCTCATCTGCTTGATATTCGCCAACTGAACCGCGCAGCACCTGCCCGCCATCTGCTTGATAACGCCAGCTGAGCCGCGACACCTGCCCGCCATCTGCTTGATAATCGCCAGCTGAGCCACATGACACCTGCCTGATCATCTGCTTGATAATCACCAGCTGAGCCGCGTGGGAAACCTGCCCGCTCATCTGCTTGATAATCCCCAGCTGAGCCTGCTCGCTTGATAACACCTGCCCGCTCATCTGCTTGATATTCGCCAGCTGAGCTGTGACACCTGCATGCTCATCTGCCTGATAATCGCCAGCTGAGCGTCGCGACACCTGCCTGCTCATCTGCCTGATAATCTCCAGCTGAGCCGCGCGACACCTGCCCGCTGATCTGCCTGATAATCGCCAGCTTAGCCAGGTGACAGCTGTCCGCCATCTGCCTGATAATCGCCAGTTGAGCTGCGTGACACCTGCCCGCTCATCTGCTTGATAATCGCCAGCTGAGCCCGCGCGACACCTGCCCGCTCATCTGCCTGTTAATCGCCAGCTGAGCCCACGACACCTGCCCGCTCATCTGCTTGATATTCGCCAGCTGAGCCGCGCGGACACCTGCCCGCCATCTGCCTGATAATCGCCAGCTGAGCGGTGACACCTGCCCGCCATCTGCCTGATAATCCCAGCTGAGCCGCGCTACACCTGCCCGCTCATCTGCCTGATAATCGCCAGCTTAGCCAGGTGACAGCTGTCCGCTCATCGGGCCTGATAATCGCCAGCTGTACTGCCGCGTGACACCTGCCCGCTCATATGCTTGATAATCGCCAGCTGAGCCGCGCGACACCTGCCCGCCATCTGCCTGTTAATCGCCAGCTGAGCCGGCGCGACACCTCCCCGATCATCTGCCTGATATTCGCCAGATGAGCCAAACGACACCTGCCCGCTCATCTGCCTGATAATCGCCAGCTGAGCCTCGCGACGCTGCCCGCTCATCTACTTGATAATCGCCAGCTGAGCCCGCGACACCTGCCCTCTCATCTGCTTGATCATCGCCAGCTGAGCCACGCGCACATGCCTGCTCATCTGCTTGATAATCGCCAGCTAATCCCGCGACACCTGCCCGCTCATCTGCTTGATAATTGCCAGCTGAGCCGTTCGACACCTGCCCGCTCATCTGCTTGATAATCGCCAGCTGAGCCACGCGACACCTGTCCGCTCATCTGCTTGATAATCACCAGCTGAGCCGCTCGACACCTGCCCGCTCATCTGCTTGATAATCGCCAGATGAGCCAAACGACACCTGCCCGCTCATCTGCCTGATAATCGCCAGCTGAGCCGCCGACACCTGCCGCTCATCTGCCTGATAATCGCCAGCTCAGCCCCACGACACCTGCCCGCTCATCTGCTTGATAATCGCCAGCTGAGCAGCGCGACAATTGCCCGCTAATCTGCTTGATAATCGCCAGCAGCGCGACACCTGCCCGCTCATCTGCTTGATAATCGCCAGCTGAGCCCCGCGACACCTGCCGCTCATCTGCCTGATAATCGCCAGGTGATCCGCTCGACACCCGCCGCTCATCTGCCTGATAATCGCCAGCTGAGCCGCGCGACACCTGCCCGCTCATCTGCCTGATAATCGCCAGCTGAGCCGCGCGACACCTGCCCGCTCATCTGCCTGATAATCGCCAGCTGAGCCCGCGACACCTGCCGCTCATCTGCCTGATAATCGCCATCTGAGCCGCGCGACACCTGCCCGCTCATCTGCTTGATAATCGCCAGCTGAGCCGCGCGAGCACCTGCCCGCTCATCTGCTTGATAATCACCAGCTGAGCCACATGACACCTGTCCGCTCATCTGCTTGATAATCACCAGCTGAGCCGCGGCGACACCTGCCCGCTCATCTACTTGATAATCGCCAGATGAGCCGCGCGACACCTGCCAGCTCCTCTGCTTGATAATCGCCAGCTGAGGCACACGACACCTGTCCGCTCTTCTGCTTGATAATCGCCAGCAGAGCCGCATGCAGCACCTGCCCGCTCATCTGCTTGATAATCGCCAGCTGAGCCACATGACTGCTGCCTGATCATCTGAATGATAATCACCAGCTGAGCCACGCGACACCTGCCCGCTCATCTGCTTGATAATCGCCAGCTGAGCCACATGACACCTGTCCGCTCATCTGCTTGATAATCACCAGCTGAGCCGCGCGACACCTGCCCGCTCATCTGCTTGATAATCGCCAGCTCAGCCCCACGACACCTGCCCGCTCATCTGCTTGATAATCGCCAGCTGAGCCGCGGGACACCTGCCCACTAATCTGCTTGATAATCGCCAGCTTAGCAGCGCGACACCTGCCCGCTCATCTGCTTGATAATCGCCAGCTGAGCCTCGCGACACCCGCCGCTCATCTGCCTGATAATCGCCAGCTGAGCGCGCGACACCTGCCCGCTCATCTGTTGATAATCGCCAGCTGAGCCCCGCGACACCTGCCGCTCATCTGCCTGATAATCGCCAGCTGAGCCGCGCGACACCTGCCCGCTCATCTGCTTGATAATCGCCAGCTGAGCCCCGCGACACCTGCCGGCTCATCTGCTTGATAATCGCCAGCTGAGCCTCGCGACACCTGCCCGCTCAACTGCTTGATAACCGCCAGCTGAGCTGCGCAGCACCTGCCCGCTTATTTGCTTGATAATCGCCCGATCAGCAGCGCGACACGTGCCCGCTCATCTGCTTGATTATCGCCAGCTGAGCCCCACGACACCTGTCAGATCATCTGCTTGATAATCGCCAGCTGAGCCCCACGACTGTCAACTCATCTGCTTGATAATCGCCACATGAGCCACATGACACCTGCCTGATCATCTGCTTGATAATCACCAGCTGAGCCGCGCGACACCTGCCCGATCATCTGCTTGATAATCGCCAGCTGAGCCGCGTAGCGACACCTGCCCGCTCATCTGCTTGATAATCACCAGCTGAGCCGCTGTAGCACCTGCCGCTCATCTGCTTGATAATCGCCAGCTGAGCCGCAGACACCTGCCCGCTCATCTGCTTGATAATCGCAGCTGAGCGCAAGAGCACCTGCCCGCCATCTGCTTGATAATCGCCAGATGAGCCGCGCGACACGTGCCCACTCTTCTGATTGATAGTTGCCAGCTCAGCCACGCAACACCTGCCAGCACATCTGCTTAATAATCGCCAGCTGAGCCAAGACGACACCTGTCCGCCATCTGCTTGATAATCGCCAGCTGATCCGTGCAGCACCTGCCCGGCTCATCTGCTTGATAATCGCCAGCTGAGTTGCGACACCTGCCCGCTCATCTGCTTGATAATCGCCAACTGAGCCACATGACACCTGCCTGATCATCTACTTGATAATCACCAGCTGAGCCGCCGCGACACCTGCCCGATCATCTGATTGATAATCGCCAGCTGAGCCGCGCGACACCTGCCCGCTCATCTGCTTGATAATCACCAGCTGAGCCGCCGCAGCACCTGTGCGCTCATCTGCTTGATAATCGCCAGCTGAGCCGCTGGACACCTGCCCGCCATCTGCTTGATAATCGCCAGCTGAGTCCCGCGACACCTGCCCGCCATCTGCTTGATATTCGCCAGCTGAGCCCCGCGACACCTGCCCGCTCATCTGCTTGATAATTGCCAGCTGAGCTCCGCGACACCTGCCTGCTCATCTGCTTGATATTCGCCTGAGCCCCGGACACCTGCCCACTCATCTGCTTGATAATCACCAGCTGAGCCCGCGACACCTGCCCGCTCATCTGCTTGATGTTCGCCAGCTGAGCCCGGGACACCTGCCCGCTCATCTGCTTGATAATTGCCAGCTGAGCTCCGCGACACCTGCCCGCTCATCTGCTTGATGTTCGCCAGCTGAGCCGGGACATCTGCCCGCTCATCTGCTTGATAATCGCCAGCTGAGCCCCGCGACACCTGCCCGCTCATCTGCTTGATATTCGCCAGCTGAGCCCCGGGACACCTGCCCGCTCATCTGCTTGATAATCGCCAGCTGAGCCTCGCGACACCTGCCCGCTCATCTGCCTGATAATCGCCAGCTTAGCCGGGTGACACCTGTCCGCTCATCTGCCTGATAACCGCCAGCTTAGCCGGGTGACACCTGCCCGCTCATCTGCCTGATAATCGCCAGCTGAGCCGCGAGACACCTGCCCGCTCATCTGCCTGAAAATCGCCAGCTGAGCCTCGCGACACCTGCCCGCTCGTCTGCTTGATAATCGCCAGCTGAGCCTCGCGGCACCTGCCCGCTCATCTGCCTGATAATCGCCAGCTGAGCCTCGCGACACCTGCCCGCTCATTTGCCTGATAATCGCCAGCTTAGCCGGGTGACACCTGTCCGCTCATCTGCCTGATAATCGCCAGCTGAGCCATGCGTCACCTGCCCGCTCATCTGCCTGATAATCGCCAGCTTAGCCGGGTGACACCTGTCCGCTCATCTGCCTGATAATCGCCAGCTGAGCCATGCGTCACCTGTCTGCTCATCTGCCTGATAATCGCCAGCTTAGCCGGGTGACACCTGCCAGCTCATCTGCCTGATAATCGCCAGCTGAGCCGCGCGACACTTGCCCGCTCATCTACTTGATAATCGCCAGCTGAACCTCGCGACACCTGCCCTCTCATCTGCTTGATAATCGCCAGCTGAGCCGCGCAGCACCTGCCCGCTCATCTGCTTGATAATCGCCAGATGAGCCGCGCGACACGTGCCCACTCTTCTGATTGATAATCGCCAGCTGAGCCACGCGACACCTGCCAGCTCATCTGCTTGATAATCGCCAGCTGAGCCGCGCAGCACCTGCCCGCTCATCTGCTTGATAATCGCCAGCTGAGCCGCGCGACACCTGCCCGCTCATCTGCTTGATAATCGCCAGCTGAGCCACATGACACCTGCCTGATCATCTGCTTGATAATCACCAGCTGAGCCGCGTGACACCTGCCCGCTCATCTGCTTGATAATCCCTAGCTGAGCCGCGCTACACCTGCCCGCTCATCTGCTTGATAATCGCCAGCTGAGCCGCGCGACACCTGCCCGCTCATCTGCTTGATAATCGCCAGCTGAGCCATGCGAAACCTGCCCGCTCATCTGCCTGATAATCCCCAGCTGAGCCGCGCGGCACCTGCCCGCTCATCTGCCTGATAATCGCCAGCTTAGCCAGGTGACACCTGTCCGCTCATCTGCCTGATAATCGCCAGCTGAGCCGCGTGACACCTGCCCGCTCATCTGCTTGATAATCGCCAGCTGAGCCATGCGTCACCTGCCCGCTCATCTGCCTGTTAATCGCCAGCTGAGCCGCGCGACACCTGCCCGCTCATCTGCTTGATATTCGCCAGCTGAGCCGCGTGACACCTGTACGCTCATCTGCCTGATAATCGCCAGCTGAGCGGTGCGACACCTGCCCGCTCATCTGCCTATAATCCCCAGCTGAGCGCGCTACACCTGCCCGCCATCTGCCTGATAATCGCCAGCTTTAGCCAGGTGACAGCTGTCCGCTCATCGCCTGATAATCGCCAGCTGAACTGCGTGACACCTGCCCGCTCATCTGCTTGATAATCGCCAGCTGAGCCATGCGTCACCTGCCCGCTCATCTGCCTGTTAATCGCCAGCTGAGCCACGCGACACCTGCCCGCTCATCTGCCTGATATTCGCCAGATGAGCCAACGACACCTGCCCGCCACCTGCCTGATAATCGCCAGCTGAGCCTCGCGACACTTGCCCGCTCATCTACTTGATAATCGCCAGCTGAACTTCGCGACACCTGCCCTCTCATCTGCTTGATCATCGCCAGCTGAGCCACGCAGCACATGCCTGCTCATCTGCTTGATAATCGCCAGCTAATCCCGCGACACCTGCCCGCCCATCTGCTTGATAATTGCCAGCTGAGCCGTTCGACACCTGCCCGCTCATCTGCTAGATAATGGCCAGCTGAGTCACGCGACACCTGTCCGCTCATCTGCTTGATAATCACCAGCTGAGCCGTTCGACACCTGCCCGCTCATCTGCCTGATAATCGCCAGCTGAGCCGCCGACACCCGCCGCTCATCTGCCTGATAATCGACAGTGGAGCCCGCGACACCTGCCCGCCATCTGTTTGATAATCGCCAGCTGAGCCCCGCGACACCTGCCTGGTCATCTGCCTGATACTCGCCAGCTGAGCCGCCGCGACACCTGCCCGCTCATCTGCTTGATAATCGCCAGCTGAGCCCCGTGACACCTGCCGGCTCATATGCTTGATAATCGCCAGCTGAGCCGCGCGACACCTGCCCGCTCATCTGCCTGATAATCGCCAGCTTAGCCAGGTGACACCTGTCCGCTCATCTGCCTGATAATCGCCAGCTGAGCCATGCGACACCTGCCCGCTCATCTGCCTGATAATCGCCAGCTGAGCCTCGCGACACCTGCCCGCTCATCTGCTTGATAATCGCCAGCTGAGCCTCGCGTCACCTGCCCGCTCATCTGCTTGATAACCGCCAGCTGAGCCGCGCAGCACCTGCCCGCTCATCTGCTTGTATAATCGCCCGATCAGCAGCGCGACACGCGTGCCCGCTCATCTGCTTGATTATCGCCAGCTGAGCCCCACGACACCTGTCAGCTCATCTGCTTGATAATCGCCAGCTGAGCCACGACACCTGTCCGCTCATCTGCTTGATAATCGCCAGCTGATCCACGCAGCACCTGCCCGCCATCGCTTGATAATCGCCAGCTGAGCCGCGCGACACCTGCCCGCTCATCTGCTGAATAATTGCCAGGTGAGCCACATGACACCTGCCTGATCATCTACTTGATAATCACCAGCTGAGCCGCGCGACACCTGCCCGATCATCTGCTTGATAATCGCCAGCTGAGCCGCGCGACACCTGCCCGCTCATCTGCTTGATAATCACCAGCTGAGCCGCGCAGCACCTGCGCGCTCATCTGCTTGATAATCGCCAGCTGAGCCATGCGTCACCTGCCCGCTCATCTGCCTGTTAATCACCAGCTGAGCCCGACTGCTCATCAGCCACCAGATGCCTGCTCATCAGCCTGTATAATCGCCAGCAGAGTAGAGCCGCTCATCTGCTGATAACTAGATGACCTGCCCGCTCATCTACTTGATAATCGCCAGCTGAGCCGAGCAATGACACCTGTC
>NW_027218739.1:0-12302 GCF_027580195.1 Bos mutus
AGCAGCTGATCAGGCGCTAATCCCGTAACTCAGCAGGCACTGATCACGTGGCTGTCATACAGTGATCAGGTGACTGAGAGGCGCTTATCATGTGACTGCTCATGTGCTGATCAGGTAGCTCTCCCTGCGGATCATGTGCCTCAGCAGGCAAGAATCAAGCAGCTGAGCAGGCATGAATCCTGCGGCCCAGCTGGCGATTATAAAGCAGCTGAGCAGGCGCTAATCCCGTAACTCAGCAGGCAAGATCACGTGGCTGTCATGCGGTGATCAGGTGATTCAGGTGATTGATCAGGAGCTCTCAATCGGATCATGTGCCTCAGCAGGCTGAATCAAGCAGCTGAGCAGGCATGAATCCTGATCAGCTGGCGATTATAAAGCAGCTGAGCAGGCATGAATCTGTTGCCCAGCTGGCGATTATCAAGCAGCTGAGCAGGCATGAATCATGCGGCCCAGCTGGCGATTATAAAGCAGATGAGCAGGCATGAATCCTGCGGCCCAGCTGGCGATTATCAAGCAGATGAGCAGGCATGAATCATGCGGCCCAGCTGGCGATTATCAAGAGATGAGCAGGCATGAGCAGCCAGCTGCGATTATCAAGCAGATGAGCAGGCATGAATCCTGCGGCCCAGCTGGCGATTATCAAGCAGATGAGCAGGCATGAATCCTGCGGCCCAGCTGGCGATTATCAGCAGATGAGCAGAATCCTGAGCAGCTGGCGCAGATGAGCAGGCATGAATCCTGCGGCCCAGCTGGCGATTATCAAGCAGATGAGCAGGCATGAATACTGCGGCCCAGCTGGCGATTATCAAGCAGATGAGCAGGCATGAATCTGCGGCCCAGCTGGCGATTATCAAGCAGCTGAGCAGGCATGAATCCTGCGGCCCAGCTGGCGATTATCAAGCAGATGAGCAGGCATGAATCCTGCGGCCCAGCTGGCGATTATCAAGCAGAGGAGCAGCCATGAATCCTGCGGCTCAGCTGGCGATTATCAAGCAGCTGAGCAGGCGCTAATCCCGTAACTCAGCAGGCACTGATCACGTGGCTGTCATGCAGTGATCAGGTGACTGAGAGGCGCTGATCATGTGACTGCTCATGTGCTGCTCAGGGAGCTCTCCAACAAGGATCATGTGCCTCAGCAGGCAAGAACTAAGCATCTGACAGGCAGGAATCCTGCGGCCCAATGGCGATTATCAAGCAGCTGAGCAGGCATGAATCCTGCGGCCCAGCTGGCGATTATCAAAAAGATGAGCAAGGATGAATCCTCCTTCCCAGTTGGCGATTATCAGGCAGATGATCAGGCACGAATCCTGTGGCCCAGCTGGCGATTATCAAGCAGATGAGCAGGCATGAATCATGAGTCCCAATGGAGATTATCAAGCGGCTGAGAAGGCATGAATCCTGCGGCCCAGCTGGCGATTATCTATCAGATGAGCAGGAATGAATCATGCGGCCCAGCTGGCGATTATCAAGCAGATGAGCAGGCATGAATCATGCGGCCCAGCTGGCGATTATCAAGCAGATGAGCAGGCATGAATCCGCCGGCCAGCTGGCGATTATCAAGCAGCTGAGCAGGCATGCATCCTGCGGCTCAGCTGGCGATTATGAAGCAGCTGAGCAGGCGCTAATCCCGTAACTCAGCAGGCACTAATCACGTGGCTGTCATACAGTGATCAGGTGACTGAGAGGCGCTTATCATGTGACTGCTCATGTGCTGATCAGGTAGCTCTCCTGCACGGATCATGTGCCTCAGCAGGCAAGAATCAAGCAGCTGAGCAGGCATGAATCCTGCGGCCCAGCTGGCGATTATAAAGCAGCTGAGCAGGCGCTAATCCCGAAACTCAGCAGGCAAGATCACGTGGCTGTCATGCAGTGATCAGGTGATTGAGAGGCATTGATCATGTGACTGCTCATGTGCTGATCAGGAGCTCTCCAACTAGGATCATTTTCCTCAGCAGGCAAGAATCAAGCAGCTGAGCAGGCATGAATCCTGTGGCCCAGCTGGCGATTATAAAGCAGCTGAGCAGGCATGAATCCTGCAGCCCAGCTGGCGATTATCAAGCAGCTGAGAAGGCATGAATCATGCGGCCCAGCTGGCGATGATCAAGCAGATGAGCAGGCATGAATCCTGCGGTCAGCTGGCGATTATCAAGCAGATGAGCAGGCATGAATCGCGCCCCTGGCGATTATCAAGCAGATGAGCAGGCATGAATCCTGCCGCCCAGCTGGCGATTATCAAGCAGCTGAGCAGGCATGAATCCTGCGGCCCAGCTGGCGATTATCAAGCAGATGAGCAGGCATGAATCATGCGGCCCAGCTGGCAATTATCAAGCAGATGAGCAGGCATGAATCCTGCAGCTCTGCTGGCGATTATCAAGCAGCTGAGCAGGGGCTAATCCCGAATCAGCAGGCACTGATCACGTGATTATCATGCAGTGATCAGGTGACTGAGAGGCGCTGATCATGTGACTGCCCATGTGCTGATCAGGGAGCACTCCAACACGGATCATGTGCCTCAGCAGGCAAGAATCAAGCAGCTGAGCAGGCATGAAACCTGCGGCCCAGCTGGTGATTTTCAAGCAGCTGGCAGGCATGAATCCTGCCGCCCAGCTGGCGATTATCAAGCAGATGAGCAGGCATGAATCCTGCGGCCAGCTTGCGATTATCAAGCAGATGAGCAGGCATGAATCCTGCGGCCCAGCTGGCGATTATCAAGCAGCTGAGCAGGCATGAATCCTGCGACCCAGCTGGCGATTATCAAGCAGATGAGCAGGCATGAATCATGGGGCCCAGCTGGCGATTATCAAGCAGATGAGCAGGCAAGAATCTGGCGACCCACCTGGCGACTATCAAGCAGCTGAGCAGGCATGAATCCTGCGGCCCAGCTGGCGATTATCAAGCAGATGAGCAGGCATGATTCATGCGGCCCAGCTGGCGATTATAAAGCAGATGAGCAGGCATGAATCCTGTGGCCCAGCTGGCGATCATCAAGCAGATGAGCAGCCATGAATCCTGCAGCTCAGCTGGCGATTATCAAGCAGCTGAGCAGGGGCTAATCCCGCAACTCAGCAGGCACTGATCACGTGGCTGATTATGCAGTGATCAGGTGACTGAGGAGGCGCTGATCATGTGACTGCTCTGTGCGATGATCAGCAGATGAGCAGGCACGGATCATGTGCCTCAGCTGGCAAATTATCAAGCAGCTGAGCAGGCATGAAACCTGCGGCCCAGCTGGTGATTATCAAGCAGCTGAGCAGGCATGAATCCTGCCGCCCAGCTGGCGATTATCAAGCAGATGAGCAGGCATGAATCCTGCGGCCCAGAGGGCGATTATCAAGCAGCTGAGCAGGCATGAATCCTGCGGCCCAGCTGGCGATTATCAAGCAGATGAGCAGGCATGAATCCTGCGGCCCAGCGGGCGATTATCAAGCAGATGAGCAGGCATGAATCATGTGGGCCAGCTGTCGATTATCAAGCAGATGAGCAGGCATGCATCCTTTGGCTCAGCTGGCGATTATCAAGCAGCTGAGCAGGCGCTAATCCCGTAATTCAGCAGGCACTGATCACGTGGCTGTCATGCAGTGATCAGTTGACTGAGAGTCGCTGATCATGTGACTGCTCATGTGCTGATCAGGGAGCTCTCCAACACGGATCATGTGCCTCAGCAGGCAAGAATCAAGCAGCTGAGCAGGCATGAATCCTGCGGCCCAGCTGGCGATTATCAAGCAGCTGAGAAGGCATGAATCATGCGGCCCAGATGGCGATTATCAAGCAGATGAGCAGGAATGAATCATGCGGCCCAGATGGCGATTATCAAGCAGATGAGCAGGCACGAATCATGCGGCCCAGCTGGCGATTATCAAGCAGATGAGCAGGCATGAATCCTGCGGCCAGCTGGCGATTATCAAGCAGATGAGCAGGCATGAATCCTGCGGCCCAGCTGGCGATTATCAGATGAGCAGATGAGCAGGCATGAATCCAGATGAGGCCCAGTGGCCCAGCGGGCGATTATCAAGCTGCTGAGCAGGCATGAATCCTGCGGCCCAGCTGGCGATTATCAAGCAGATGAGCAGGCATGAATCATGTGGGCCAGCTGTCGATTATCAAGCAGATGAACAGGCATGCATCCTTTGGCTCAGCTGGCGATTATCCAGCAGCTGAGCAGGCGCTAATCCCGTAACTCAGCAGGCACTGATCACGTGGCTGTCATGCAGTGATCAGTTGACTGAGAGTCGCTGATCATGTGACTGCTCACGTGCTGATCAGGTAGCTCTCCTGCACGGATCATGTGCCTCAGCAGGCAAGAATCAAGCAGCTGAGAAGGCATGAATCCTGCGGCCCACCTGGCGACAATCAAGTAGATGAGCAGGCATGAATCCTGCGGCCCAGCTGGCGATTATCAAGCAGATGAGCAAGCATGAATCCTCCTTCCCAGTTGGCGATTATCAGGCAGATGAGCAGGCATGAATCCTGCGGCCCAGCTTGCGATTATGAAGCAGATTAGCAGGCATGAATCATGAGTCCCAATGGAGATTATCAAGCGGCTGAGAAGGCATGAATCCTGCGGCCCAGCTGGCGATTATCAAGCAGATGAGCAGGCATGAATCATGCGGCCCAGCTGGCGATTATCAAGCAGATGAGCAGGCATGAATCCTGCGGCCCAGCTGGCGATTATCAAGCGGATGAGCAGGCATGAATCCTGCGGCCCAGCTGGCGATTATCAAGCAGATGAGCAGGCATGCATCCTGCGGCTCAGCTGGCGATTATCAAGCAGCTGATCAATAAATTGCTTTGGGTAGTATACTCATTTTCACTATATTGATTCTTCCAATCCATGAACATGGTATATTTCTCCATCTATTAGTTTCCTCTTTGATTTCTTTCACCAGTGTTTTATAGTTTTCTATATATAGGTCTTTAGTTTCTTTAGGTAGATATATTCCTAAGTATTTTATTCTTTCCGTTGCAATGGTGAATGGAATTGTTTCCTTAATTTCTCTTTCTGTTTTCTCATTATTAGTGTATAGGAATGCAAGGGATTTCTGTGTGTTGATTTTATATCCTGCAACTTTACTGTAGTCATTGATTATTTCTAGTAATTTTCTGGTGGATTCTTTAGGGTTTTCTATGTAGAGGATCATGTCATCTGCAAATAGTGAGAGTCTTACTTCTTCTTTTCCAATTTGGATTCCTTTTATTTCTTTTTCTGCTCTGATTGCTGTGGCCAAAACTTCCAAAACTATCTTGAATAGTAATGGTGAAAGTGGGCACCCTTGTCTTGTTCCTGACTTTAGAGGAAATGCTTTCAATTTTTCACCATTGAGGATAATGTTTGCTGTGGGTTTGTCATATATAGCTTTTATTATGTTGAGGTATGTTCCTTCCATTCCTGCTTTCTGGAGAGTTTTTATCATAAATGGATGTTGAATTTTGTCAAAGGCTTTCTCTGCATCTATTGAGATAATCATATGGTTTTATTTTCAATTTGTTAATGTGGTGTATTACATTGATTGATTTGCGGATATTGAAGAATCCTTGCATCCCTGGGATAAAGCCCACTTGATCATGGTGTATGATCTTTTTAATGTGTTGTTGGATTCTGATTGCTAGAATTTTGTTAAGGATTTTTGCATCTATGTTCATCAGTGATATTGGCCTGTAGTTTTCTTTTTCTGTGGGATCTTTGTCAGGTTTTGGTATTAGGGTGATGGTGGCCTCATAGAATGAGTTTGGAAGTTTACCTTCCTCTGCAATTTTGCAATCCCTATCAAGCTACCAACAGTATTCTTCACAGAGCTAGAACAAATAATTTCACAATTTGTATGGAAATACAAAAAACCTCGAATAGCCAAAGCGATCTTGAGAAAGAAGAATGGAACTGGAGGAATCAACCTACCTGACTTCAGGCTCTACTACAAAGCCACAGTTATCAAGACAGTATGGTACTGGCACAAAGACAGAAATATTGATCAATGGAATAAAATAGAAAGCCCAGAGATAAATCCACGCACATATGGACACCTTATCTTCGACAAAGGAGGCAAGAATATACAATGGATTAAAGACAATCTCTTTAACAAGTGGTGCTGGGAAATCTGGTCAACCACTTGTAAAAGAATGAAACTGGACCACTTTCTAACACCATACACAAAAATAAACTCAAAATGGATTAAAGATCTAAATGTAAGACCAGAAACTATAAAACTCCTAGAGGAGAACATAGGCAAAACACTCTCGACATACATCACAGCAGGATCCTCTATGACCCACCTCCCAGAATATTGGAAATAAAAGCAAAAATAAACAAATGGGACCTAATTAACCTTAAAAGCTTCTGCACATCAAAGGAAACTATTAGCAAGGTGAAAAGACAGCCTTCAGAATGGGAGAAAATAATAGCAAATGAAGCAACCGACAAACAACTAATCTCAAAAATATACAAGCAACTCCTACAGCTCAACTCCAGAAAAATAAACGACCCAATCAAAAAATGGGCCAAAGAACTAAATAGACATTTCTCCAAAGAAGACATACAGATGGCTAACAAACACATGAAAAGATGCTCAACATCACTCATTATCAGAGAAATGCAAATCAAAACCACTATGAGGTACCATTTCACCAGTCAGAATGGCTGCGATCCAAAAATCTACAAATAATAAATGCTGGAGGGTGTGTGGAAAAGGAACCCTCTTACACTGTTGGTGGGAATGCAAACTAGTACAGCCACTATGGAGAACAGTGTGGAGATTCCTTAAAAAACTGGAAATAGAACTGCCTTATGATCCAGCAACCCCACTGCTGGGCATACACACTGAGAAACCAGAAGGGAAAGAGACACGTGTACCCCAATGTTCATCGCAGCACTGTTTATAATAGCCAAGACATGGAAGCAACCTAGATGTCCATCAGCAGATGAATGGATAAAGCTGTGGTACATATACACAATGGAGTATTACTCAGCCATTAAAAAGAATACATTTGAATCAGTTCTAATGAGGTGGATGAAACTGGAGCCTATTATACAGAGTGAAGTAAGCCAGAAGGAAAAACATAAATACAGTATACTAACACATATATATGGAATTTAGAAAGATGGTAACAATAACCGATTATGCGAGACAGCAAAGAGACACTGATGTATAGAACAGTCTTATGGACTCTGTGGGGAGGGAGAGGGTGGGAAGATTTGGGAGAATGGCAATGAAACATGTAAAATATCATGTAGGAAACGAGTTGCCAGTCCAGGTTCGATGCATGATGCTGGATGCTTGGGGCTGGTGCACTGGGACGGCCCAGAGGATGGTATGGGGGAGGGAGGAGGGAGGAGGAGGAGGGTTGGATTCATTTTGATTTGGCAAAACTAATACAATTATAAAGTTTAAAAATAAAATAAAATCAAGAAGATGGGTGGGCATGAATCATGCGTCCCAGCTGGCGATTATCAAGCAGCTGAGCAGGCGCTAATCCCGTAACTAAGCAGGCACTGATCACGTGGCTGTCATACAGTGATCAGGTGACTGAGAGGCGCTTATCATGTGACTGCTCATGTGCTGATCAGGTAGCACTCCTGCACGGATCATGTGCCTCAGCAGGCAAGAATCAAGCAGATGAGCAGGCATGAATCATGCGGCCCAATGGCGATTATCAAGCAGCTGCGAAGGCATGAATCCTGCGGTCCATCTGGCGATTATCAAGTAGATGAGGAGCCATGAATCATGCGGCCCAGCTGGCGATTATCAAGCAGATGAGCAGGCATGAGTCCTCCGGCCCAGCTGGCGATTATCAAGAAGATGAGCGGGCATGAATCATGCGTCCCAGCTGGCGATTATCAAGCAGCTGAGGCGGCATGAATCCTGCGGCCCAGCTGGCGATTATTAAGCAGATGAACAGCCATGAATCCTGCGGCTCAGCTGGCGATTATCAAGCAGGTGAGCAGGCGCTAATCCCGTAACTCAGCAGGCAAGATCACGTGGCTGTCATGCAGTGATCAGGTGATTGAGGGTCGCTGATCATGTGACTGCTCATGTGCTGATCAGGGAGCTCTCCAACTCGGAACATGTGCCTCAGCAGGCAAGAATCAAGCAGCTGAGCAGGCATGAATCCTGCGGCCCAGCTGGCATTATAAAGCAGCTGAGCAGGCATGAATCCTGCGGCCCAGCTGGCGATTATCAAGCAGATGATCAGGCATGAATCTGCCCAGCTGGCGATTATCAATGAGCAGGCATGAATCCTGCGGCCCAGCTGGCGATTATCAAGCAGATGAGCAGGCATGAATCATGCGGCCCAGCTGGCGATTATCAAGCAGATATCAGGCAGATGGCCAGCTGGCGATTATCAAGCAGATGAGCAGGCATGAATCATGCGGCCCAGCTGGCGATTATCAAGCAGATGAGCAGGCATGAATCATGTGGGCCAGCTGTCGATTATCAAGCAGATGAGCAGGCATGCATCCTTTGGCTCAGCTGGCGATTATCAAGCAGCTGAGCAGGCGCTAATCCCGTAATTCAGCAGGCACTGATCACGTGGCTGTCATGCAGTGATCAGTTGACTGAGAGTTGCTGATCATGTGACTGCTCATGTGCTGATCAGGTAGCTCTCCTGCACGGATCATGTGCCTCAGCAGGCAAGAATCAAGCAGCTGAGAAGGCATGAATCCTGCGGCCCAGCTGGCGATTATCAAGCAGCTGAGCAGGCATGAATCCTGCGGCCCAGCTGGCGATTATCAAGCAGATGAGCAGGCATGAATCCTGCGGCCCAGCTGGCGATTATCAAGCAGATGAGGAGGCATGAATCCTGCGGCCCAGCTGACAATTATCAAGCAGATGAGCAGGCATGCATCCTGCGACTCAGGTGGCGATTATCAGGCAGCTGAGCAGGCGCTAATCCCGTAACTCAGCAGGCACTGATCACGTGGCTGTCATACAGTGATCAGGTGACTGAGAGGCGCTTATCATGTGACTGCTCATGTGCTGATCAGGTAGCTCTCCTGCACGGATCATGTGCCTCAGCAGGCAAGAATCAAGCAGCTGAGCAGGCATGAATCCTGCGGCCCAGCTTGCGATTATCAAGCAGATGAGCAGGAATGAATCATGCGGCCCAATGGCGATTATCAAGCAGCTGCGAAGGCATGAATCCTGCGGTCCATGTGGCGATTATCAAGCAGATGAGGAGCCATGAATCATGCGGCCCAGCTGGCGATTATCAAGCAGCTGAGCCGGCATGAATCCTGCGGCCCAGCTGGCGATTATCAAGCAGATGAACAGCCATGAATCCTGCGGCTCAGCTGGCGATTATCAAGCAGCTGAGCAGGCGCTAATCCCGTAACTCAGCAGGCAAGATCACGTGGCTGTCATGCCGTTATCAGGTGATTGAGAGGCGCTGATCATGTGACTGCTCATGTGCTGATCAGGGAGTTCTCCAACACGGATCATGTGCCTCAGCAGGCAAGAATCAAGCAGCTGAGCAGGCATGAATCCTGCGGCCCAGTTGGCGATTATCAGGCAGATGAGCAGGCATGAATCCTGCGGCCCAGTTTGCGATTATCAGGCAGATGAGCAGGCATGAATCCTGCGGCCCAATGCGAGATTATGAAGCAGATTAGCAGGCATGAATCCTGAGTCCCAATGGCGATTATCAAGCGGCTGAGAAGGCATGAATCCTGCGGCCCAGCTGGCGATTATCAAGCAGATGAGCAGGCATGAATCATGCGGCCCAGATGGCGATTATCAAGCAGATGAGCAGGCATGAATCATGCGGCCCAGCTGGCGATTATCAAGCAGATGAGCAGGCATGAATCCTGCGGACAGCTGGCGATTATCAAGCAGCTGAGCAGGCATGAATCCTGCGGCCCAGCTGGCGATTATCAAGCAGATGAGCAGGCATGAATCATGCGGCCCAGCTGGCGATTATCAAGCAGATGAGCAGGCATGCATCCTGCGGCTCAGCTGGCGATTATCAAGCAGCTGATCAGGCGCTAATCCCGAACTCAGCAGGCACTGATCACGTGGCTGATTATCAGTGATCAGGTGACTGAGAGGCGAAATCATGTGACTGCTCGGTGATGATCAGGCAGCTGAGCAGGCACAGATCATGTGCCCAGCAGGCAAGAATCAAGCAGCTGAGCAGGCATGAATCCTGCGGCCCAGCTGGCGATTATCAAGCAGATGAGCAGGAATGCATCCTGGCGATTATTATCAAGCAGATGAGCTGGCATGAATCATGCGGCTGAGCTGGTGATTATCATGCAGATGAGCAGGCATGAATCCTCCGGCCCAGCTGGCGATTATCAAGAAGATGGGTGGGCATGAATCATGCGTCCCAGCTGGCGATTATCAAGCAGCTGAGCAGGCGCTAATCCCGTAACTCAGCAGGCACTGATCACGTGGCTGTCATACAGTGATCAGGTGACTGAGAGGCGCTTATCATGTGACTGCTCATGTGCTGATCAGGTAGCTCTCCTGCACAGATCATGTGCCTCAGCAGGCAAGAATCAAGCAGATGAGCAGGCATGAATCCTGGGGCCCAGCCTGGCGATTATCAAGCAGCTGAGCAGGCATGAATCCTGCGGTCCATCTGGCGATTATCAAGTAGATGAGCCATGAATCATGCTGACCCAGCTGGCGATTATCAAGCAGGTGAGCAGGCGAATTATCAGCTGGCGATTATGAAGATGGCGGGCATGAATGATGCGTCCCAGCTGGCGATTATCAAGCAGCTGAGCGGCATGAATCCTGCGGCCCAGCTGGCTATTATCAAGCAGATGAGCAGTCATGAATCCTGCGGCCCAGCTGGCGATTATCAAGCAGATGAGCAGGCGCTGATCACGTGGCTGTCATGCAGTGATCAGGTGACTGAGAGGCGCTGATCATGTGACTGCTCATGTGCTGATCAGGAAGCTCTCCTGCACGGATCATGTGCCTCATTAGGCAAGAATCAAGCAGCTGAGCAGGCATGAATCCTGCGGCCCAGCTGGCGATTATCAAGCAGCTGAGCAGGCATGAATCCTGCGGCCCAGCTGGCGATTATCAAGCAGATGAGCAGCCATGAATCCAGGGCCCAGCTGGTGATTATCAAGCAGATGAGCAGGCATGAATCCTGCGGCACAGCTGGCGATTATCAAGCAGATGAGCAGGCATGAATCATGCGGCCCAGCTGGCGATTATCAAGCAGTTGAGCAGGCATGAATCCTGCCACCAGCTGGCGATTATCAAGCAGATGAGCAGGCATGAATCCTGCGGCCCAGCTGGCGATTATCAAGCAGATGAGCAGGCATGAATCCTGCGGCCCAGCTGGCGATTATCAAGCAGATGAGCAGGCATGAATGCTGCGGCTCAGCTGGCGATTATCAAGCAGCTGAGCAGGGCTAATCCCGTAACTCAGCAGACCCTGATCACGTGCGCAGCTGATCAGGTGACTGAGCTGCTGATCTGTGTGACTGCTCATGTGCTGATCAGGTAGCTGAGCAGGCACGAATCATGTGGCCAGCAGGCAGAATCAAGCAGCTGAGCAGGCATGAATCCTGCGGCCCAGCGGAGGATTATCAAGCAGCTGAGCAGGCATGAATCCTGCGGCCCAGCTGGCGATAATCAAGCAGATGAGCAGGCATGAATCCTTGCGGCCCAGCTGGCGAATATCAAGCAGATGAGAAGGCATGAATCTTGTGGCCCAGCTGGCGATTATCAAGCAGATGTCCAGGCATGAATCATTCGGCCCAGCTGGCGATTATCAACATGTGATGCTGGCATGCATCCGCGGCGCTGCGCTGGCAATTATCACGTGGCTGAGCAGGCGCTACTCAGGTAACTCTGCAGGCATTGATCGCGTGGCTGTCATGCAGTGATCAGGTGACTGAGGCGCTGATCATGTGACTGCTCATGTGCTGATCAGTTTTCCAACATGGATCATGTGCCTAAGCAGGCAGAATGAAGCAGCTGAGCATGGAAATCTGCGGACCAGCTGGCGATTATCAAGCAGATGAGCAGGCATGCATCCTGTGGCTCAGCTGGCGATTATCAAGCAGATGAGCAGGCATGAATCCTGCGGCCCAGCTGGCGATTATCAAGCAGGTGAGCAGCCGCGAAACCTGGGGCCCAGCTGGCGATTATCAAGCAGCTGAGCAGGCATGAATCCTGCGGCCCAGCTGGCGATTATCAAGCAGATGAGCAGGCATGAATCATGCGGCCATGAATCAGCTGGCGATTATCAAGCAGATGAGCAGGCATGAATCATACGGTCCAGCTGGCGATTATCAAGCAGCTGAAGGCATGAATCCTGCGGCCCAGCTGGCGTTTGTCAAGCAGATG
>NW_027218740.1:0-16047 GCF_027580195.1 Bos mutus
GTGACCAGTATATTTGTTATCTGGGCATCTCTTTAGTTCTCCCTCAATTTTCTCCATCATTTCGTCCAGTCGATTTTTCTGTCCTATGCTACAGTTTTCTCAGCTTTAAAATAGGGAAATGGGAGTGGATACATATGTACTTGGAGAAGGCAATGGCACCCCACTTCAGTATTCTTGCCTGGAAAATCCCATGGATGGAAGAGCCTGGTGGGCTGCAGTCCATGTGGTCGCTAGGAGTCGGACACGACTGAGCGACTTCATTTTTACTTTTCACTTTCATGCATTGGAGAAGGAAATGCAACCCACTCCAGTGTTCCTGCCTGGAGAATCCCAGGGACGGGGGAGCCTGGTGGGCCGCCGTCTGTGGGGTCGCACAGAGTCGGACACGACTGACGCGACTCGGTAGCAGCACATATGTACTTACAGTTGGTTTACATTGTTGTGCAGCAGAAACCAACACAACATTGTAAAGCAATTATTCTCCAATTAAAAACAAAATAGGGATAATGAGAATACTGTACTCCATTCAATATAGCATCTCATGTTATTTACTCTATATGATGATGATATAACAACTTACAAAATTATCATATATGAGTAGATTATATAAAGCATTCAGGACACATTAAACTAAGTTGTGAGAGTTCTTACAGTGACAGGTGTATACGAAGCTTTCACCATTATTTCATATCTACCTTAAATAGGATTATGCCATATCTGTGCTTGTTCAACTCAAATTTTTAATGCATAACTTCTACCTCTGTTAAGTTAGAATAGGTTAATCTTTTCTAATATTGTACAAAGAATATCTATACATTTTAAAATTTTACTAGCAAATGAAATGATCTCATAGCTGTAGCAGGCATACCAAGATATTTACTGGGCATCAAGTCAACATACAATCAGAACATTTGGTATATAAGGTGACTATTAAGTAGCTAATGGTATATTAAGTGGAAACCTACAATATGTTGAACACAAAACCATCTTGATTATGAATTTTAAAGCAACTTATGTGTATGAAATTACAGTTTTAAAAAGTTAATAAAACTCTCCAATGCAAAGCTATGTATAAATTTGACAGTTTAACATAGGATCCTAGGCTAAATGAGATGAGAAGAAAGAAAGATTTTTAAAATTGAGATTCATTATTTATGGTAGTTACTGGGTCATAAGTTTGTCAACTACAGCTTTCGCTCAATTGAACTGAGATGAACAAAGAAGTCATTTTGAAAACATTTGAAGATGATCTTGTTTTGGCATAAGGAAAATATTTAAATGTGGTGTGAATATCAGACTTATTTATACATTTTAAAATATTTTTCAACTAGTTGAACACTGAAGGAGAAAGTAACCATTTATATTAAATGAAATCATTTTCCCTTTCCCAGGGGCTCCTGTCTGATTCTTGTCCTCACGTCTTCCCACAGAAGGGCCCCAACATCTAGAAGATGCCAGTCCAGACTGTACGTGCCTTTCCCCTTTCCCCGAATCAGTCCTTTCCCCAAAACAGCCCTGAATCTGAAAACACACCACAACATGCTCTGATTTCCAACCGTCAATCGTTGCATAAAGGGGCACTGGTGTAAAGCGCTCTGGCTAAAATCTCCTGCCAGGAAGGGGAGGATGGAAGCAGAGGCAGGGGCAGAAATCATAGGCTCCAAGCAAAGTGGCTGCAAAGCTCTCCTGGGCCGTTGGGCAGGAAAAGGAAGTTTCCTCACTGCTCCCGAGGTTCCACGGGCTCCCTGGGCCCCAGCAGCGCCTTGCCCGAACCTGGGGCTCCTGCCGACTGGGACTCCTCGGTTCTCCTTGGTGGATCCCATGCTCGAGCTCAAGGCGCTTTACCTGGAGTTGGTGCCCACTGGGCGGGCAGGGCCATTGGTCTGTTACAGGGAGATCTGCGGTGCCCATCTCAGCCACAGAGGTGTTGGGAAGGCAGCCTTGAGCTCCTTGTAGAGCCGTAGCCCTGGGACTCAATTTCACTGAAGCACCGAGTTTGGTGATTCCTGGTCTCTAGGAGGATGGCAATGGTGATGATCACCATTCTCCCGGGCTGGAGAACATCACCCTCCATGTCATCAGGGAAGGGGCTGGCATCTGGTGAGCTTGGTGATGCTGCAGATACTGGGCTGTGCCAGCCTTTATCCAGCTTTTCCCAGCACCTTCCCCCAAATAAGATCTTTAAATAGGGCAGAATTGTCATTTTCTACACTTTTCTCAGTTTTGTTTTCATGGAGAAACTTTTCCCTTCTTCCTGGGCATCAGAGAATGTCACAGCTTTGATGCTTCTTTTGTGTTATTACACTGGAAATGAAACATACTCGTGGAAATGTCTCAATCCAAAAGGAGATATTCATCTATATGAGTCAACTCAGCTTAAAATAAAACCCGAAGCTCAATCTAACTCTCTTCTTTAGTCTAAAAGAGAACTCAGAGGTGTGACTACATAGTCTATTTTGACAGTTTAAATTGCACCAAAATAAATCTAGCCACAACTCTGCATTTCCTTTTTAAGGTCTAATACATAAGGTTTGAATTCTTCCACAATGATTTACTGGACCATAGTTCTCATTTTCTGATGGTCTACAGATAACAGTGATATAATACTGAACATGGGTTAATTCATAGTTTCTTTATTCTGTCACCAAAGTGTGCTGACTGCACACACATGTGACAATGTGCTTGATGATATGCATTCCAGAACAGTCAGGCACGAATGGTGACTGCCCTCCTGGGAGCAGGGAAGAGGACATTGAGGCAGGATGAGGAGGAAGGAGGCAGCAAGTGCTCAGAGCAGCTGAGGGCCAGTACTCAGAGCTGATGAAGAGGAGGGACTGGGAGCAGTAGGAAGCTCTATTCTCACACAATCCAGGGCTTCTGAGTGTAGCTGTTCCAGACTTTCACTTCCTCTTCTAAAAGATGAAGACAACTTTAGTAGCAGCCACAGAGGACATTCTTTACTTCAAATAATACAAGTTTGCAAATTAGGCCGAGAATGTGAAACTCAGTGAATGATAACAGTCTTTCATATCAATATAACCAATTCAGTTCAGTTCAGTTCAGTCGCTCTGTCATGTCTGACTCTTTGTCACCCCATGAACCCAGCATGCCAGGTCTCCCTGTCCATCACCAACTCCCAGAGTCTACCCAAACCCATGTCCATTGTGTTGGTGATGCCATCCAACCATCTCATCCTCTGTCGTCTCCTTCTCCTCCTGCCCTCAATCCTTCCCAGCATCAGGGTCTTTTCCAGTGAGTCAGCTCTCCGCATCAGGAGGCCAAAGTATTGGAGTTTCAGCTTCAACATCAGTCCTTCCAATGAACACCCAGGACTGATCTCCTTTAGGATGGACTGGTTGGATCTCCTTGCTGTCCAAGGGACTCTCAAGAGTCTTCTCCAACACGACAGTTCAAGAGCATCAATTCTTTGATGCTCAACTTTCTTTATAGTCCAACTCTCACATCCATACATGACTACTGGAAAAACCATAGCCTTGACTAGACAGTCATTTGTTGGTAAAGTAATGTCTCTGCTTTTAAATATGCTGTCTAGGTTGGTCATAACTTTTCTTCCAAGGAGCAAGTGTCTTTTAATTTCATGGCTGCAGTCACCATCCGCAGTGATTTGGAGCCCAGAAAAATAAAGTCAGCCACTATTTCCACTGTTTCCCCATCTATTTGCCATGAAGTGATGGGATCAGATGCCATGATCTTCGTTTTCTGAATGTTGAGCTTTAAGCCAACTTTTTCACTCTCCCCTTTCACTTTCATCAAGAGGCTCTTTAGTTCCTCTTCACTTTCTGCCATAAGTAAGGGTGGTGTCATCTGCATATCTGAGGTTATTGATATTTCTGCTGGCAATCTTGATTCCAGCTTGTGCTTCCCCCAGCCCAACATTTATCATGAATCAGTACTCTGCATATAACCAATAGTAACCTCTTTACTCCACTCTCAGTCCAACCAAGAGAAGTTTTGCCTGCAAGTCTCTTAACCCTGTCAAGGGTCTGCATGTTGAGGCCCAAGTATTAATTCTAGGAGAGGGACTGCCTGCATGACTCTGAAGGAGCCCAGGAGCCCAAGGTCCTCCCTTTTGATCAGTGCCTGGTACATTATGGAGAGAAATCCCACAGTACTTTAAGTTCTTTGCAGACAAACAGATTCTAGGAAAGTTGTCTAATAAAACACACTTGCTCTGCTAATAAATGAGATAATAAGCAGTCCCTTTCCTCAACCTCAGTAAGTTTTAGACCACCTCTGATGCTACCTTTTAAGCTACAGAGTGTGTTATACTTCAAAATCATACTGAGAGAAAAAGAAATCAGATTTGTGGTTAGGAAAACTTTTTAGAGGAAATTTTTTTTCTAAAAGAAAAAAATGACAATTAAAAAAAAAAAAAGATGTGGAGAGAAGGAAAATGGCTAAAATGCTGTGTTTTGAGGCCCATCAAAACCAAAGTCTAGGAGAGGGGGTTGCCCAAAGGATTGTCAAGGAGCAGATCCCAGGATTCCATGCTTACAGCAGCCCTGGAACATTATGAAAAGAAATCGTACAGCACTTGAATCCTTTTGCTTGGGACCAGCATCTTGAAAAACTGTCTTACAAAATAACAGCTTCTCTGTGAAGAGTATAAATGAGGTAAACAGTCCCTAACATCATCCTCAGTTAGTCTCAGACCACCTCTGGTGATATTATTTTAAGACATACATTTTTTTTTAATGGTTACAAGACCAGGAAATCAG
This sequence comes from Bos mutus, assembly GCF_027580195.1. Classification (NCBI taxonomy): domain Eukaryota; kingdom Metazoa; phylum Chordata; class Mammalia; order Artiodactyla; family Bovidae; genus Bos; species Bos mutus. The sequence continues at coordinate 4,740 of NW_027218740.1, forward strand.
TTATAAAATGTGACAGAGAGGATGACAAGAAATGGGACATCCCTACACTTTCCCTGCCACCAGGGAAGGTGGCAACAGTACTTCTAAAGCTATTTCTTGGGTTAGTATTTGGGGCAAAGTAAGAAAGGACTTGTCTTGAGTATGAAATGTTAAAAGGCACCAAGTCTAAGCCATCAAGATAAATAACACTGTAACTCAATATTAAAAAATGAAAATACCAAAATACACACACTGAACAAAACACCAAAATTTTCAAGAAAGACAGAAAATGCCCTTTCATTTGCAAGACCATATGTGTCTTACAAAGAAAGGCTTCACATTGCCAATGAAATCTGGGCAATTTTCATTTCACCTATAAAATTCTTCCCAAAGAAAATGAAAAGATCAGACGTGGTAAATGCCCTCAATGCTTTGTACAGGACACTGCCTCTTCTTCCTCTGGTTCCTCTCTCCCTCTCTCTCTTCCATCTTCTTCCCTTCTTTTTGACTGCACAGAACTGCTTGTGGGATCTTAATTCCCAGACCAGGCGTCAAATTCGCACCTCCTGCATTGAAAGCACAGTCTTGCTCATTGGACCAGGGACATCTGCACTAATCCTTTTTTCTACACTACACGCAAGGTGGGGTGCTGGCAGTGGTGTTTCAGAAACTCAGCTTAAATAAAAATTACTTAAGACTGTCACAGAGTCACAAGAAATTGTCAAACAAATATAGAAGTGAGCTTGAATATATTAATGAGTTGGCTTCCATTAAAGCCAGGAAAGTAAAATCATATTAAATTTTTGTTTCAGTATAAATAAACCATAGCTTAAAAAGAATTTAATAAAATACTAATAAATATTAATATCATTTTAACTCTCATATTTTAATATATTATCTAACATTTAAAATATTTTCATAAAATGAATATTTCAATACTCACATATTTTAATATCATACATTTAATATTTTAAAGAATATTTCAAAAATAAAAAATTTTAAATATTTAATGAGACGATATAATTAAATATAAATTTAAACGCATAAAAATACAGCGCTGTGAGTTTTTGAATATTCCTACTTTTCAGTTGTTCAATACTTACTCCCCTACTTCAAGGCCAATTCCTTGAACGACATCCTGAAAGTCCCAGAGCATCTCCAGGGGCGTACAGCTCCCCCGTCTTCGGGTAGGGACCGCGCTGCGACTCACCTGCAGGGCGTCCCCAACACCGTCCAGTTGTCCCATCACCGCCGCCAAATTCCTCTTTCCGTTAGCTGTCCCTTCATCGCGCCAGAAACGAGCCCGAATCTGTAAAATCGGCCCCAACTCGCTCTCATTTTCTGCTTCAAATGCCTCCGTAAACGCCTTTTCTTTGTAAAAGTGGGCTCGCTCAAGTTTCTGTGCAAAAGAAAGCACAATACTCAGGGGAAACCAGAAAACGCAAGGTTCCAGGTTTACCACAGAACAAAACGTCTCTGGCAAGGACTCAGACTGAAGATTTCTTAGTGCACTGCTCAAGGAGCACCAACTTGGTCTCTGAACAGCTAGGCCTTTCCTCTGGCTGCCAAACCCGCTGAAAGGAAGTCTCAGAACTCGCTGCTGCTGCTACTGCTGCTAAGTCGCTTCAGTCGTATCCGACCCTGTGCGAGCCCATGGACGGCAGCCCACCAGGCTCCCCGTCCCTGGGATTCTCCAGGCAAGAACACTGGAGTGGGTTGCCATTTCCTTCTCCAATGCAGGAAAGTGAAAAGTGAAAGTTAAGTCGCTCAGTCGTGTCTGACTCCCAGCGACCCCATGGACTGCAGCCTACCAGGCTCCTCCGTCCATGCCAGGCAAGAGCACTGGAGTGGGGTGACATTACCTTCTCCGGGAACTCGCAAACTCCATAATAAAACCGTTAAGAAGACATCCTCCTCCCTCTCGTGAACTGCCAGAGATGCGCACTGTGCCAGGAGCGGGCGAAGAAACTTTTGCTCATTGATTTCTGGTGTCCGCGTGCTCCTGTTGGGCTTCCAATGAATCACGGAAACTCTATGGCCAAGATCTATTTGCTAGTGGCAGGAGTGATGCTCTGCTCCATCCCTGATTGTCCTCTTGACAACAAACTCTTCATATATTTGAGACAGATGAAAACGATCCCCTCTCAGTCATGCCTAGAGCACAGACACGACTTCAAGTTTCATTTGAGAAGAGAGAATATCACCCCAATTCAGATGACTCAAGGCACCTGTTATCACCAACTGATGCTCCAGCAGATCTTCAACCTCTTCACCACGGATAGCAGCTGTGCTGCTTGGAACAGCGTCTTCCTCAACAAACTACTCCAGCCTGGGTCAGAGCCTGGAATAGCTGGAAGAAGTGACTCTGGACTGTCCCGATTTGCATCTCTATCTGAGCCTGGGAGGTTGTCAGAGTGGAAATTAAAAGTGCCTTTCCCTCATGTAAGAATCCTCAAGAAAAGTCAACAGATACAATGAAAATTATACTTGTGACCACTCTCCACTCAATAAGACTATTGTTTGCTTAAGCCTCCAAAATGATCATCTGTTTGCTTACAAACTGAAAAATGTCTGAAATGAAAATCACAATTTTACAAAAATATTTAGACAAGGAACACAATCTCTTTTCTTAAATAAATAATTTTATAACATAATTTAAAAGATTTTTTATGTGTTTTGAGGGTATTTTCTGTTTTCAACATATGAAATTTTTTTATGGAAAAGTTTTTAAGAGAGTATGTTGTTAAAGGTATTTGTCAGTTAACCTAATGCTTAGCTTCTTTAACATGTAAACAACAAAGTGTCAGGAATTTGATTCTAGTGGACACTTTTCTTTTCTTCTTTGAAGAGCACAATTCAGGCCTTGATCAGGTAAATCTTCTAGTTTGCTCTCCTCCAAAGAGTGAGTTGAGAACATTGGTGCCATTGTTTTGAGATTTTTTTTCATCATCAACCTGTGACTCCAAATTTGCCTGTACTACTTGAGTCTACTCTCCTTGAAGGCAAAGAGAAAAGACTGGTGGGTCACATGGGATGCTTCCAAATACCAGGAGTAGATGGGGTAATAGCACTTCTCACATTACATGGCCTGGACTTATCCTAATGGGAGTCTCATGGCAAGGAACTTGGGAAATAATTGGATGATTAAGAGAGGAGAAGACAAGTTCAGTGCACAAGACCGTTTTTTCATTTTTGCACTATTTGTCCTAATGGAGCTCTGGGTGGCTGTGCAAGGGGAAATCCAATGTTCTTGCTTGCACACACTCTGACAAACTTTTATATCACAGTTTCAGCTTGGGGAAGATGACAGAGATGTCAGTTAGAGTTCAGAGCATCATAGACTATTTGAAAGAAGCATTCAGGTTGACTCCCAAAGGCATAGGCCAATGAGGAAAACATCTACAAGTGTAGACAAAATGTTTCCTTATTACCTGAGGGAGACAACGAAAGACTGATCAGGCAGCTCCTTGCAAGTACTTGAGAATCACTGAGCTAAAACTGGACAGTGGGTCTTCCACTCACCATACCTTCCAAATGTTGAAAATGCAAACTTGAAGAAAATATTTCTGCAAATGATCTTTAAAAATTCTCTCACACGTTATTTCATCATATCCTCCCTTGTAGAACTGTGAAGAATATTTAAATTAGTGCGTTATCACATCATATCTATTAACAGATGTTGGTATTATTATTTCTCCTATCATTACCATCCTTGTGAATTGATGTTACATGAATATGATTGAGCTCAAGAAATGTTACAGCCCAGACGAAATGTCTAGGAACAGGGTTGAGGAAGTTGATTTCCCCTTTCAGGTATTTTACAGACTCCTGGAGGTATTCTTAGGATAAAACAGGACATGTTATATCTTATTGTTCAAGCTTCTTCAACAAAAGAGCATAGACTGGGTAGTTTGCAAAGACCAGAAATGTATTGCTGCAAGTTAGTTCTTGAGTCTGGATATCCGAGAACTGGATATCAGTGTGGTCCAGTTCTGGTGAGAGCCTGCTTCAGGTCTCACACTGCAGAGTTCTCCTTGTATCATCACAGGGCAGGAGAGGGAGTAGTTTATATCCACCTCTTTTATAAGGGCATTATTTCCTTTTGTGAGGTCTCCATCCCCCCACCCTAAGCATATCTCAAAAGGTCTATCACCTGATATCATTTGCTTGGTTTTAGGACTTCAAGATATGAATTTTGTGGGATCCTAACCATTCAGAACATAAAGGGCTTTAAAGTCTACATGCTTGTAAGAATATAGTCATGCTGAGCAAAAAAAAAAAAAAAGGAGCAGGTTAGCAGGCAAAAAAAGGCAATCAGGGATTCATATCCAAACTCTAGATTTTCAACCTGTCATAAGGCTTTAATTATTACGTATCAAATACTGGAAGTCACACTGAAATGGAACTCAACAGCTGATGCAGTGGAATAAATGGAGCATGAAAATGATCATTCATCATTCCTTGTGAGGATTCTCTGAAGTATCTGGATCAATGTAGTAGCAATTGCCGTGTCGGTAAAGATCCACCAAGAGTATTGTGGTAAACTGCCTGGTTGCTGTGGGCTATGAGCATCAGGGAGAGTTTGAGTTCAGATACATGGCTCTGTATATGACACCCAGCATGTTCTTTTCAGTCATAACGTCACTTGAATTCAGTCCCTCAGTTGTGTCCAACTCTTTGTGACCCCATGCACTGCAGCATGCCAAGCTTCCCTGCCCATCACCAACTCCCATAGCTTGTTCTAATTCATGTCCATTGAGTCAGTGATGCCATGCAATCATCTCATCCTCTGTCTTCCCCTTCTCCTCCTGCTTTCAATCATCCCCAACATCAGGGTCTTTTCTAATAAGTCGTCTCTTCACATCAGGTGGCCAAAGTATTTTAGCTTCAGCATCAGTCCCTCCAATGAATAGTCAGGACTAATTTTCTTTAGGATGGACTGGTTGGATCTCCTTGCAGTCCAAGGGACTTTCAAAAGTCTTCTCCAACACCACAGTTCAAAAGCATCAATTCTTCAGCACTCAGCTTTCTTTATAGTCCAACTCTCACATCCATACATGACTACTAGAAAATCCATGGCTTTGACTAGATGGCCCTTTATCAGGAAAGTAATGTCTCTGCTTTTTAATATGCAGTCTATGTTTGTCATAACTTTTCTTCCCAAGAGCAAGTGTCTTTTAATTTCCTGCCTTCAGTCACCATCTGCAGTGATTTTGGAGCCCAAGAAAATAACTGTCTCTTTCTGTTGATTTCCCATCTATTTTACATGAAGTGGTGGGGCGAGATGCCATGATCTTCATTTTCTGAATGTTTTAAGTTTTAAACCAGCTTTTTTCACTCTCCTCTTTCACTCTCATCTTTAGAGAAAGTGTTCGTCTAGTTCCTCTTTGCTTTCTGCCATAAGGGTGGTATCATCTGCATGTCTGAGGTTATTGATATTTCTCCCAGCAATCTTGATTCCAGCTTGTGCTTCATTAGGCCTGGCATTTCACATGATGTACTCTGGATATAAGTTAAATAACAGGCTGACAGTATACAGTCTTGATGTACTCTTTTCCCAGTTTGGAACCAGTCTTTTGTTCCATATCCAGTTCTAACTGTTGCTTCTTGACCTGCATACAGATTTCTCAGGAGGCACATAAGGTAGACTGGTATTTCTTTCTCTTGAAGAGTTTTTCACAGTTTGTTGTGATCTACACATTCAAAGGCTTTGGTGTAGTCAATGCAGTAGAAGTAGATGTTTTCTGGAATCATGACCTAGTTGAGGACAATTAGGGGTGAGGCATCCTCCTGAGTTTAACATAGTGCTGGGCAAAGGCTGAAAAGCATGTTGCACTTGCTACTTGAATCCCCAGACCACATGTGCCTTCAAGGAAGGAGACTCCTAGTGGTTTTAGCAAAAAACTCAGTATGACTGGTACCAGCAGGAATAGAGTGGAAATACCAAATGCTGTCTATTACAGTTCCAGGAAATAGGGCCCAGATGAAGAAAAATAGCTTGGTCATTTGTAAATGCCTTCCAGTGGTAGAAGGAAATCTGAGAAACTGCTTTAGCTACAATTACTTGTTGAGGACTTCCCTGATGGTGCAGTGAAGAAGAATCTTTCCTCAGGAGAGACAGATTCGATCCCTGGTCCAGGAAGTGTCCACCTGCCACGGAACAACTAAGACAGTGCTCCCCTGTTACTGAGACCCTGCTTTAGAGCCCACACGCTGCAACTCCTGAAGCCTGCACGCTAGAGCCTGAGGAGGACTGCACAGCAAGTAAAGCGGGTACTGCCAGGAAGAGCGATCCCCACTTGCCACAGCTGATGAAAGTCCGGGCAAGCAGTGAAGACCCAGTGCATCCAGAAGTGAATAAGTAAATAAATAACCACAAAACAACTTGTTGAGCGATTACACTAGGCCTGGTACAGAGGATACCAAAGAGAAGACAGAGTTCAGTCACTACAGAGCTGATTTGCCAAAGATGGTCACATATTTCTTATTTGAAGTTTGGAACATAAGGGGACAAGACAACATAAAATCCACTGTAAAATAAAAAGAATTCAGGAGCAGAGCCAAAAATTAAGTCTTCCCATGAAATAATCAACATTTACCCCATTCTGAATTAATTAAAAAGATGGTTTCCTTTTATTTGAAAACAATAGACTTTGATTGGAACTTGAAAGTCATTTGGGAAATCTGAAATTTAATGCAAATGAACAGAGAGAAAGATTCACATGGATGGTGACTCCTAAATCATGCTTTCTCACTGGGGATAATGCTACTTCCATGCATGCAGACATTAGTTTTCTGGAATATGAACAAATATTGTCATTACAATGATTGGTTATTACATGTCAAAGCTCAACCTGATACAACAAAATCTAACCCCTTAGTAATTATTTCTGTATTTGGCCTTTCTTGTGTATCATATGTAAGAGGAGCACTGAGATTGAGTTTATGGAATATAAACAAATTTTATACAAGGTCAGTGGTGCAACCTAAGGCGAATTGATGGTTCACTGAAGGACTTTCTCTGCATCCTTTGCTTGAAATCTTGAAAGCAAAATGGAGAGAAAACAAGAATCCATTAACAAAGACCTAGAAGAATTAAAGAATAAGCATACAGAGACAAACAGCACAATTACTGAAATTAAAAATACTCTAGAAGCAATCAATAGCAGAATATCTGAAGCAGAAGAACAAATCAGTGAGCTGGAAGGTAAAATGGTGAAAATAACTTCTGAAGAGCAGAATAAAGTAAATAGAATCATAAGAACTGAGGAGAGCCTCAGAGACCTCTGGGACCATACTAAATGCACTAACAGTTGAATTAAAGGTATCCCAGAAGAAGAAGAGAGAAAGAAAGGGTATGAAAAAAATTTTGAAGAGATTATAGTTGAAAATTTCCCCAACACGGAAAAGGACTCAATCAAGTCCAAGAGGCGCAAAGAGTCCCATACAGGATAAACCCAAGGAGAAACACACCAAGACACATTCTAATCAAACTAACAAAGACTAAACACAAAGAAAGAATATTAAAAGCATTAAGGTAGAAGGAAAAAGTAACAAACAAGGGAAACCCCATACACTTAACAGCTGATCTTTCAGCAGAAACTCTGCAGGCCAGAAGGGAATGGCAGGATATATTTAAAGGACTGAAAGGGAAAAATCTACAACCAAGACTACTGCCCCTGGCAAGGATCTCATTCAAAATTGATGGAGAAATAAAAAGCTTTTCAGACAAGCAAAAGTTAAGAGAAGTCAATACCACCAAACCAGCTTTACAGCAAATGTTAAACGGATTTATATAGTCAAGAAATAAAACAGAGGAAAGAGGATCTACAAAATCAACCCCCAACAATTAAGAAAATGGCAATAGGAACATATATATCAATAATTACTTTAAACGTAAATGGATTAAATGCTCCAACCAAAAGACACAGCCTGGCTGAATGGACACAAAAACAATACCCATATATATGCTGTCTACAAGAGACCCACTTCAGACCTCAAGACACATATAGACTGAAAGTGAGAGGATGCAAAAATATATCCCATGCACATAGGAAGCAAAAGAAAGCTGGAGTAGCAATCCTCGTATCAGACAAAACTGACCTTAAAATAAAGATTACAAGAGCTAAGGAAGGACACTACATAACGATCAATGGATCAATCCAAGAGGAAGACATAACAATTGTAAATATCTATGCACCCAACATAGGGGCACCTCAATACATAAGACAAACACTAACAGACATAAAAGAGAAATTGACAGTAACACAATAACAGTAGGAGACTTAAACACCCCACTCACACCAATGGACAGATCATCAAAACAGAAAATTACTAAGAAAACACAAGTCTTAAAGTGATACATTAGATGAGATGGATCTCATTGATATCTTCAGGACACTCCATCCAAATGCAGAAGAATACACCTTCTTCTCAAGTGCACATGGAACATTCTCCAGGATAGACCACATCCTGAGTCAAAATCAACCCTCAGTAAATTTAAGAAAATTGAAATCTTATCAAGCTTCTTCTCTGACCACAAGCTGTGAGACTAGATATTAATTACAAGAAAAAAACTATAAGAAACACAAACACATGGAAATTATACAATACATTTCTAAATAACCAACAGATTACTGAAGAAACCAAAAGAAAATTAAAAAATTTCTAGAAGCAAATAACAATGAAAACGCAACAACTCAAAACCTATGGGATGCAGCAAAAGCAGTCTAAAGACAGAAGTTTATAGCAATACAATCCTACCTCAAGAAACAAGAAAATCATGGAATAGACAACCTAACTTTACACCTAAAACAACTGGACAAAGAAGTACAAAAAAACCCCAAAATTTGTAGTAGGAAAGAAATCATAAATATCTGAGCAGAAATCAATGAAAAAGAAATGAAAGAAACAATAGTAAAGATTAATAAAACTAAAAGCTGGTTCTTTGAGAAAATAAACAAAATTGCAGCCTTTAGCTGGACTCAGTATATTGAAAAGCAGAGATATTACTTTGCCAACAAAGGTCCATCTAGTCAAGGCTATGGTTTTTCCAGTGGTCATGTATGGATGTGAGAGTTGGACTGTGAAGAAAGCTGAGCGCCGAAGAATTGATGCTTTTGAACTGTGGTATGGGAGAGTCCCTTAGACTGCAAGGAGATCCAACAAGTCCACTCTAAAGGAGATCAGCCCTGGGTGTTCATTGGAAGGACAGATGATGAAGCTGAAACTCCAATACTTTGGCCACCTCATGCAAAGAGTTGACTTATTGGAAAAGACCCTGATGCTGGGAGGGATTGGGGGCAAGAGGAGAAGGGGACGACAGAGGATGAGATGGCTGGATGGCATCACCAACTCGATGGACATGAGTTTGAGTGAACTCCAGGAGTTGGTGTTAGAGAGGGAGGCCTGGCATGCCATGATCATGGGGTTGCAAAGAGTTGGACACGACTGAGCGACTGAACTGAACTGAACTGGACTCATCAAGGAAAAAAGAGAGAAGAATCAGTTCAACAAAATTAGAAATGAAAAAGGAGAGGTTACAACAGACAATGAAGAAATACAAAGGATTTTAAGATAGTATTATGAACAACTATATGGCAATAAAATGGATAACCTGGAAGAAAAGGACAGGTTCTTAGAAAAGTTCAATCTTCGAAGACTGGGCCCGGAAGAAATAGAAATAATGAACAACCCAATTACAAGCACTGAAATTGAAGCTGTGATAAAAAAAAATCTCCCCCCACCCAAAAAAACCTCCAGGACCAGATGGTTTCACAGGAGAATTCTATCAAACGTTTAGAGAAGAGATAATGCCTATCCTTCTAAAACTCTTTCAAAAAATTGCAGGGGAAGGAACACTTCCAAATTCATTCTACGAGGCCACCATTACCCTGATACCAAAACCAGACAAAGACAACAGAAAATAAGAAAACTACAGTCAATATCACTGATGAACATAGATGCAAAAATCCTCAACAAAATTTTAGCAAATAGAATTCAGCAACACATCAAAAAGCTCACACACCAGGATCAAGTTGGATTTATTCCAGGAATGCAAAGATTCTTCTATATATGCAAATCAATCAATGTGATATACCATAGTAACAAATTGAAAGATAAAAACCACATAATCATCTCAATAAACACAGAAAAAGCCTTTGACAAAATTCAGCACCCATTTATGATTAAACCTCCTCAAAAAATGGGCATAGAAGGAACCTACCTCAACATAGTGAAGGCCATATATGATAAGCCATGACTCAGTGGATGTGAGTCTGGGTGAACTCCAGGAGTTGGTGATGGACAGAGAGGCCTGGCGTGCTGTGATTCATGGGGTCACAAAGAGTCGGACATGACTGAACGACTGAACTGACTGACTGACTGACAGCAAACATTATTCTCAATGGTGAAAAGCTAAGAGCATGCCCGCTAAGATCAGGAACAAGACAAGGGTGTCCACTTTCACCACCATTATTCAACGTAGTTCTGGAAGTCCTAGCCTCAGCAATCAGAGAAGAAAAGGAAATAAAAGGAATCTAGATTGGAAAAGATGAAGTAAAGCTCTCACTATTTGCAGATGACATGATACTGTACATAGAAAACCCTAAAGATAGTATTAGAAAATTACTAGAGCTAATCAGTGAATTTAGCAAGGTTGCAGGATACAAAATCAATACACAGAAATCACTTGCATTTCTATATGCTAACAATGAAAAATCAGAAAGAGAAATTAAGGAATCAATCTCATTCACCATTGCAACCAAAAGAATTAAATATCTAGGAATAAATTTACCTAAGGAGACAAAAGAACTTTACACAGAAAATTATGAGACACGTGAAAGAAATCAAAGATGACATAAACAGATGAAGAGATATTCCATGTTCTTGGGTAGGAAGAATCAATATTTTCAAAATGACTACATTAGCAAATGCAATCTACAAATTCAATGTGATCCCTATCAAATTACCAATGGCATTTTTCACAGAACTAGAACAAAAAATTTCACAGTTTTTGTGGAAACGCAAAAGACCCCAAATAGCCAATGCAGTCTTGAGAAAGAAGAATGCAGTTACAGTGCTTCTAATTGGGTTGTTCATAATTTCTATTTCTTCCTGACTTCAGATTATACTGTGATGCTACAGTCATCAAAACAGTATGTTACTGCACAAAAACAGAAATATAGACCCATGGAACAAGATAGAAAGCCCAGAAATAAACCCATGCACCTATGGGTACCTTATTTTTACAAAGGAGGCAAGAATATACAATGGGGCAAAGACAGCCTCTTCAATGAATGGTGCTAGGAAAACTGGACAGCTACATATA